>NC_087172.1:9530915-9553415 GCF_035594125.1 Scylla paramamosain
GTGTAAGTTGTGTGTTGCGAAAACCGCTCGCCTGGATGAGCCTCCGCCTCCTTTCTTCTCCCTTCGAGTCACTACGTACTCGAGTGGCGCTTTTTGTGTACAATCTACGCAGTCAAAGCCTAATAGGAAACAGTTGGTCAATGACATTAAATTTTTGTATGTGTCAGTGAAGAAAATGTACAAGTAAACACAGAAATACAATACAATAAAGTGCTATTTTGTAGGTGCCTTATGGTTAACTCTCTGATGTCGTGAAACCTCCTTCTTGAAAGAACTCAAATCATAGGAAAGTGAAAATTTAGAAACAGGCAGGGAGTCCCAGAGTTTACCAGAGAAGGGGATGAATAATTGACTCTTGCATTAAAGAGGTAGACAGAATAGGGATGAGAAAAAGAAAAGTCTTGTGCAACGAGGCCGCGGGAAGAGGGGAGGTATGCAGTTAGCAAGATCAGAAGAGCAGTTAGCATAAAAATAGCGGTAGAAGACAGCTAGATATGCAACATTACGTCGATGAGAAAGAGGCTGAAGACAGTCATTTTGAGGAGATGAGCTGATGAGACGAAAAGCTTTTGATTCCAACCTGTCTAGAATAGCGGTATGAGTGGAACCTCCAGACATGTAAAGCATAATACATACATGGACGGATAAGGCCCCTGTACAGAGTTAGCTGCTGGAATGATGAGAAAAACTGGCGAAGACGTCTCAGAACACCTAACTTCATAGAACCTGTTTTAGCTAGAGATGAGATGTGAAGTTTCCAGTTTAGATTATAAGAAAAGGACAGACCGAGAATGTTCAGCGTAGAAGAGGGGGACAGTTGAGTGTCATTGAAGAAGAGGGGTAGTTGTCTGGAAGGTTGTATCTAGTTGATAGATGGAAGAAATGAGTTTTGAGGCGCTGAACAATACTAAATTTGCTCTGCCCCAATCAGAAATTTTAGAAAGATCAGAAGTCAAGCGTTCTGTGGCTTCCCTGCGAGAATTATTTACTTCCTGAAGGGTTGGACGTCTACAGAAAGATGTGGAAAAGTGCAGGATGATATCATTAGCGTAGGAGTGGAAAGGACAAGAACTTTGGTTAGAAGATCATTGATGTATAATAAATAGGATGAGAGTGGGTGTCAGGACAGAACCCTGAGAAACACCATTGTTAATAGATTTACGAGAAGAACAGAGAAGACCATCTAGTACAGCAGCAACGGAACGGACAGAAGGGAAACTTGAGATGAAGTTACAGAAAGAAGAATAGAAGCCCGTGGGAGGGTAGTATGGAAATCAAAGCTTTGTGCCAGGCTCTATCAAAACCTTTTGATATGTTTAAGGCAACAGCAAGAGTTTCGCCAAAATCTTTAAAAGAGGATGACCAAGACTCAGTGAGGAATGCCAGAAGATCACCAGTAGAGCGGCCTTGACAGAACCCATACTGGCGATCAGACAGAGGGTTGTGAAGTGATAGATGTTTAATAATCTTGTTGAGGATAGATTCAGTACTTTAGATAGGCAGGAAATTAAACCAATAGGACAGTAGTCTGAGGGATTAGAACGGTCACCCTATTTAGGAACAGGCTGAATGTAGGCAAACTTCCAACAAGAAGGAAAGATAGATGTTGACAGACAGAGTTAAAAGAGGTTGACTAGGCAAGGTACAAGCACGGAGACACAGTTTCGGAGAAGAATAGGAGGGACCCCACCAGTTGCATAAGTCTTCTGAGGGTTTAGGCCATCGAGGGAATGGAAAACATTATTGTGAAGTAGTCAGAGGGTGAAGGAGAGGGAGGAACAAGTCATGAATCGTCCAAGGTAGAATTTTTAGCAAAGGTCTGAGCGAAGAGTTCAGCATTAGAGATAAATATAATAACAGTGGTGCCATCTGATTGAAATAAAGGAGAGAAAGAAGAAGAAGAAGCAAAGATATTGGAGATGTCTTTGGCTATGTGCCAGAAGTCACGAGGGGAGTTAGATCTTGAAAGATTTTGACACTTTATTAATGAAGGAGATTTGGTATGGTTCCGGGCAGAAATATAAATAAATAAATAAATAAATAAATAAATATATATATATATATATATATATATATATATATATATATATATATATATATATATATATATATATATATATATATATATATATATATATATATGTATTGGAGGAGGAGGAGGAGACAGACAAAGAGGAAACACTTGATGCGGATGAGAGACTCCAGGAATCAGCTCTTACACGTGGACGGATAGACCACCGTCTAGGAGAAGCAATTGTCCAGCAATGTTTATTGAGTCACCAATATCAAAGTTTCCGCCACACCACAGGACACCGCCACCCAATGGGTATAGAATCCAGGGCCCACTCGGCTCCTGTGTGAGGAAGGGGCATGTGTCCCTAGCGTTCGAGAATTGAGTATAGTAGTAGTAGTAGCAGTAGTAGTAGTAGTAGTAGTAGTAGTAGTAGTTGTTGTTGTTGCTGTTTTGTAGCAGTAGTAGTAGAAGTAGCAGTAGTGGTAGTAGTAGTAGTAGTAGTAGTAGTAGTAGTAGTAGTAGTAGTAGTAGTAGTAGTAGTAGTAATAGTAGTAGTAGTGGTGGTGCTAGTATTAATATTAGTATTAGTAGTTGTTCTTGTTGCCGTTGTTACTGATATAGTAGTAGTACCAGCAGCAGTATTAGTAGTAATAGTAGTAGTAGTAGTAGTAGTAGTAGTAGTAGTAGTAGTAGAAATAGTAGTAGTAGTAGTAGCAGCATCAGTACATAGTAGTAGTAGTAGTGAGTAGTAGTAGTAGTAGTAGTAGTAGTAGTAGTAGTAGTAGTAGTAGTAGTACTAGTACTGTATCAGTAGTACTGATAAACATCCTGCCTGCAACCACAGTGAGAAAAATCCTCACTGCACAGGAAACGGGAGCCTCTAACTGGCTAACGTCACTGCCCATCAGAGCGAAGGGCTTCAGCCTCAACAAACAAGAATTTGTCGACGCCATTGCTCTGAGGTACGGCTGGCCGATGGAAGGACTCCCCAGTACTTGTGTGTGTGGCTCCCCCAATGACGTCAACCACACCATGACGTGCAAAAAGGGGGGATTCGTATGTATCAGGCACGATGAGGTGAGAGATCTGACCGCCAGCATGCTCAGGGAGGTGTGCCACGATGTCTCCACTGAACCGACCCTCCTGCCGCTAGACGGCGAGCACCTGCGCTACAGAACAGCCAACACCACCAACGAGGCTCGAGTCGACGTCAGTGCACGAGGGTTCTGGACAAGGGGACAGAAAGCATTCATGGACATACGGATCTTTGACCCGATGGCCGCCTGTCACCACGAACTCTCCCTGGAGGCCGCCCACCGCAAGAATGAGCAGGAGAAGATCCGAGCGTATGGGGAGAGAATCCAACACGTTGACCAGGGCAGCTTCACACCTCTGGTCTTCACCACATCTGGCGGGATGGGCTCCAAGGCTCAGTGCTTCTACTCAAGACTAGCCGACCTAATGGCAGAAAAGAAGCACCAGCCAAGGAGCCATGTCGTCGCATGGATGAGGTGCCGCCTCTCATTCTCCCTCCTCAGATCTGCCCTCCTGTGTCTCAGGGGGACAAGGCATTCCACTCCCATACCTGCAGACTTAGGAGGCCTCGACTGTGAGGCTACAGTGGTGGAGAGTGGCATAAGAGTAGATAGAGTAGAGGTAGAATGAATTTATAGTTAACAACTAATGTTTATATTATAGAGTATTAGATATGGTTGGATGCCACAGTCATTAGCGGGAGCTGGGGCTAATGACCTCCAAGTAATGGAGCCCCTAATTGACACATCAATAAACATGGGGTGGAGGTATTTGTAGGTGTAAAAAAAAAAAAAAAAAAAAAAAAAAAGTAGTACTAGTAGTAGTAGTAGTAGTAGTACTAGTAGTAGTAGTAGTAGTATTAGTAGTAGTAGCATTATTACGTAGTAGTAGTAGTAGTAGTAGTAGTAGTAGTAGTAGTAGTAGTAATGAAAGTAGAAGTAGTAGTAGTAGTAGTGGTAGTAATAGTAGAAGCAGTACAGGAGCAGCAACAGCAGCGGTAACAAAGCATCACATACCCCACTTGCTGAGCAGTGTTGGCAGCAACATGACGAAGGCGAACACCCAGCAAAAGGCGATCATGAGAGCGATCCATCCCTTACGGTACACCAACTTGTACACGCTGAAGTGAGCGATCATGATGTACCTGAAAACGTTGCAGTAGGATAGGTCATGATCTTAAGAAGTAACATCGTTTATTGGAATCAAGTAAAAGGGAAAAAAAAAAAGAAAAACCTAAATGTACATAAATAAGTAAACGTATGTGTATCTGATTAACTACTTTTTTTTTCTCCGGAAATTTAGTCATTGTCTCGTCATCCCCACAAAAGGATATTAAACGTTCAGTGTCCTATCTGCACGCCTAACACCACTAAAAGAATGTAAACGTTCTTGTTCTATTTCCCAAGCGTAAATTGCTATGTGTTTCTTTGTTAATTTCTGGCAAAGCCATTAAAATACAAATTTAACTCCTAAAAGCTGCAGTTGGGGCGCTGTGGCGTGATACTTCCTTCATCGTTCAGTCTTGTGTGTCCACATCCCGTACTGTTAACTAGTTTATTAAAATTGTTCTGAATGTAATAAGTAAAACTGTTTACATACTAAAATAATGGCGCAAAATAATATAAAAATGTTTTCTGGCTTTTAATTCATCGCTAATTAATTCGATCAAGAATTCGATCACACACTTATAATAACCCCATTTTTTTCTAGGATATATATATGATATATATATATATATATATATATATATATATATATATATATATATATATATATATATATATATATATATATATATATATATATATATATATATATATATATATATGATATTTACAAACAAACAAACAAACAAAAGTACCCAAGTGGTGAAAGTTACAAAGACCAAAAATACAATCTTAAGTTACTATTTTGTTCTGCTATCATTTTTCTATCACACTGACAATTTTGTGCAATTACTTTATATTTATGCTTTGTGGAAATGTACCATAAAGGTGTTATTGGATTTAGTTCTTCTAAACATAATTTTGTACTTTCATAGTGTCAGGTATGAGTACCTAAAAGATATAGAAATAACAAGAAAAACGCTAAAAGATAGTATAACGTCACTTAAACTTTTATCCTCCCAAACTTCCAATTACCCTCGTGTGTGTGTGTGTGTGTGTGTGTGTGTGTGTGTGTGTGTGTGCGTGCGTAAGACTCACCGATTTATGGTGATCATGGCGATGGATAGAAGGGACACAGCCACATTCCAGTACCTGCAGGGAAGGAAAAGAGAGACAAGTGAGAAGGTGGTGGCTTAGGCAACGATCCTCAGGAATGTGATACAGGTGAAGCAAATGAGGGCTAGTGATTGACAGAAGTTAAATGGGTGTAAGCAAGCCGTATATGAATTGGTAATAGATATCGTATCTCTTGATTTGCTCTAAATATCCCTTCGGATCATTTGTCTGATGTATGCCTGGTCTGTCACGTGTACTTATAGTCTACGCCAATTGACTTTTCGTTCCCCTTCTTTTGCATGTAAATACACGTTAATTGTAAATAAACCTTCTTGTAACAACGAGACAAAACTATTCTTCCAAAAATCGTGTGTTATCTTTTCAATATTCGGATAGATTGCCTTTCCCCTTGATACATTATGAGAATCCTCGAATTTCTTCAGTGGCGGAAATAAAGTGACTCCCAAGCACTGCGCAGCTCCCTCTTTAGCTTGGGTAAACATGGTGATGTTTTCTTCCTCAACTTAGCGTTGATAATGACCCAAAGGTTTTTGATAGGTTAAAGATAAGTAGAGTTCGCTGGACACTCCATGAATATAAGTAATACCACAGTCAGACAACCAGTATTTCATCAGTTTTGCAGTGTGTGGTGACGTCCTGTCATAATGGAAAATATCTGTGCCACTTGTTTCAAAAGACGACTTCAAGTGCTCACTGAGAATAGTGTTCCGACTTCGGACGCAGCCCCCCAACAGCATCCCCTCCGAGTTATGTTTGTTCTCCTGCCTGCCTGGCCTTTTGTCAGCCTGTGCCTTGGCCGGTGTTGCTCATTGTCGTCATTACTCCAACCATTTGCTCCTGCTGCTATGTTTCCTGGTCAGGCTTCCTTCCTGCCTGTCTAATTGCTCCCGTCAGCTTATATCGCCGCAATATTCCCTCCCTCTCTACAGCTTTGGGCTACTATTTGGTGGTCTATTAGTGTTTTACCAGTGCAGTGCTGTATCAGTCATTATTATCATTATGTATGGATTTCATTGTTCATTGTCCCACGTGCTCACTGTTCTCCAGGTGGGTCTGATATATTTTTAGAACTCTTTCTCTTTCCTCTCTCCCTCTCAAGGGAATATCAGACCTTCCCGCACCTCCCGCACACTCCTCACCAGCCCTTAAGGAAAGCCCAGCTCTCAGGTCATTGGTCAAAGTAAAGGTTATCTATGATTGGTTCCTTTACCCCATTTCTAGGCCTCCGATTGGCCTAATTCCCATCTTCCTCCCTGGTTAACTTCCCTTGACCTTGATCCATTTCTTTCACATAAATATACTACCGAAGAGTCGAAGAATCCGTCACGTCCGTCGTAATCAGTGTCTCGATATCACGCGTGTACTGTATTCTGTTATCTCATCATTAAAAAAAAAGAAAAGTGACTGTATCTGTTGTATTACCGTTGCTCGCACATAACGCACATAAACTATATAATCTAACACCTACCCACGCCACGAAACTAACTCCAACTCCACGCTACCATATATCCTCATTAGACAATCAACGTGCCACCACATCTGCTGCTGTTATCATCACCATCATCTCCAGCCACCCAGTAAGTCTCTCAGCCAGTGAGCAAGCGGTGACTTCCATCTGAATCAGTGGTAACAGCAGATGGTAATATCCGTAACATCCAGGACAAGTAGTGAGTAGCAGAACTTCATCCAAGACAGGCAGGCAGATGATCTACATCTGAAACAGTGCTATCTTTTTTTTTCAAAATTTCATGGAAAAGGATGCCGTTTCATCTTTATTGAGGCCCCAAGTGATATCATAATATTTTTTCCTGGCCTGTGATTCGCTGTTCTGACGTCACGGATACTGTGAGCCTTATGTGTGGCCAGTGTGTGCTCGCTGTTCTGACGTCATGGCTGTGTGAGCCTTGTGGTTGGTTAGTGTGTGCTCGTTGTTCTGATGTATAAGCCGTGTGACTGGCTACTGAATATTTCATATATTTTCTGCTTCTGTGATTCGTTTAGGCACAGTATTCTCTCGTCCCATTTTGCGAGCGTCCTTGCTCAGCTTCTCAGTGGCTGAATACTTTTATGCATTCCTCCTGCATTCCTGAATGCATTCCTCCAAGTTCCTGTTCCTGTGTTCCTTTGGGAATAAATCACTCTTCTTCTGTGCTTCAGTAATTAGGGGCTTTTTCGTGCCGTCACTTTACTCTATCCAAGGTCTTTGTATAACGCGCTGAACTGTTCTGATAGACATGTCAGTGAGGAAATTCGGATTTTATACCTTAAGTTTCTTATCTGTAAGAGTGGGATTACATGCGATATCCGTTCTTAGCACTTCAAAAATATGAGGTAGTAGTGCCAGGCCTGAGACCGCCCCATGCCCACTCCTTCATGTCCATGTGTCGATACCTTCAGTTCTCGATTGCACGCCAGTATTACTGCTGATTTCCAAAGTATTCAAGCCTATTTTCTTGCACTTAATCTCTTGTACGATATTGTTCTCAGATGTGTACTTCCTGGACATACGGTAAGGCTAATATGGACAAGAATGTCTTTCAAGTAGAAAAAAAAAAAAGTTGACGGACCGGAAGAAAACATTGATATCACACACTCACACACACACACGCACGCACACACACACACACGAAAAAAAAATAATAATAATTAGAAAGTGACAGTAAAGATAATATCTCCTCATATGATGGAAACACTCATCTCAGTTGACAGCTTGTTAATTTTTTCCAACTTTTTTTTTTTCTCTCTCTCTTCGCATGCAGGATGGTAAGTCCGATTTGCGACATTTGGAGTTTCGTATTTCTAAACACGAAAAGTCAATAGACATAGATGGTAGTAGTTATACAAGGTTTAGATATTCCAAAGATAAATGCGTATTATGAAAATGTTTTTAATATTTATGATTTTCAAATCTTTATGTAACTTTTTTTGAAGAGATTTTTTTCTTTTTTTTTTTTTATCAGTATGGTTGTCATCATGACATGCTGATGTCAGGGACATATTGATCAAAAAATAATTATATAATAATCAACTTGGGTAAATACTCCTCACTTTTCTCAAGAATGTTGTTAACTGATTGCTCTATTAATACTTTACATATGTAAGTACATGTGAATGCAAAGGGAATAATACTATTTTCAACAAGAAAATAATGAAATATTCTGGCTACGGTGTTCGTTCACTGGGCCTTAGTGTACCCAGGACTCCCTAAGGCAGGTCGGCCAGCGCGCAGGTAGGTCGAGGGCCAGGAGTGAGTGATGACGTCAGCTGTACCACACTGACCACAGCTCTCAGTTTTGAGTTTCAGTCTGACCCAGGTTACCTTTGTGCGTGGGTGTTTACTCCGACCTATTTATACTGGATTGTCGTTAATGTTGCAGATATGCCAAGTAATTTTTGAGTGTATGGGTTCTCGTATAAGGGACATGCTAAAGGCAACAAAAACAAAGTATTATTTAACACATAAAATAAATAACATGCATTTGAAGGTGACAGGCAATCAGCAACAACGCGTTAAATATGCAACCAAACTTTTGTCAGGTACGTGCTCTAGTTCAATAAGATATCTTTGAGAAAAGGGACTGTTGGAGAGTAGGTACTGGAAGGAAACTGCTGACTCTTCTGTTTAGTGGACGAATGGTTTAATGTCGTGAATTCATCTCGTAAGTTTGGAGAAAAGCAGCCACGTAATGCATTTGGAGTTTGCTTATGTGAGCAAATGAATGTTCTGCATATAATAATCGACGTAATGTCAACAATAAGGTAAACAGTCCACAGCGTAAAGGCCTATATATGTTTCAGAAAGGTGTAATTTTATCTTCACAATCACTGATGGGTTTGCACACTATGTTTCGTGAGTCATTTAATGTTGAATATATTATGACTAGAAAATTAAAGCAGGATGCTTTGGGACATTTATTTGGCTGCATACGACAAATGCACAGATCCTATGAACACCCTAATGCTCTTGATATGAAATCCAGATTAAAGAAGTTGCTCTTAGGAAAAAAAAATGTTGCATTGTTGTCTGAGAAAACTAATGTAGTCACTGCTAATGTTGACTGTCTTTTTACGAGGGAAGGCCTGGCGGTACGCATTAAGGATAAGACTTTTTGTGAGAGAGATCTAACAGTCGAACTTTACATGACAAGTACGTGTTTCAAAGACTTGGATGTTGGATGTGAGCTAGAGCATGATATAAATGATGAATATAATGATGTTGGACATGGATGTGAATCTACTGATGAAATTATTGAAAAGGAATTTCTCAGATACATTGATGGGTATATTGTTAAGAAATTTGGTGTGAAATATCTTGACTTGAGGCAGAAAGCTAATGATTGCATGGACAAGACGATACTTGGATTGAGGGAGTGAACAGAGGTGAACTGCATGTTACCTCAGAGTTATTTTGCTCTCACAATGAGGGAAATATTTCAAACTATTAATGGAGACAGTCTGAAGGAAGGAAAAGAATGCTCCAAGAAAATTGTATCTGCAATTGAGAGTGTAGGAGTTGATTTAACAAATGAAGTTATTGCCTTCTTTGCCAGAATATCAGTGTTCTTTAAGATGAGAAAGTTAAATAACGATATTCAGATAAATAAAAAATAAAAAATGCCTAGACATGCAGAAGTGAAGGAAGAAAATATATGAAAACTATAAATTGTAACCGTATGTAGTAGATACAGAACAATCAAACAGTAATTTTGATGTGTTTGTGTATTGCACTAATATGAAACTGTTTTTGTAAAATAGATTTATTTAGTGGTATTCCCCTTTATTCATTCCCTCTTAATAATGAAATTGCTGCCAACATGATAAATATACCTACTGTCTATTAGTCCAAAATATAGAGGTCATTAGAGAGAGAGAGAGAGAGAGAGAGAGAGAGAGAGAGAGAGAGAGAGAGAGAGAGAGAGAGAGAGAGAGAGAGAGAGAGAAAATTGTAGTCAGCGGACGTCACTACGCGATAGGAAAGTAAAACTGGGTCCCCGTCTGGTCGACCTGTCTTAGTGGGTCCTGAGTGTACTTCCTCCCTCGCGTGTCTCAAGTGTCATCCCGGTGCAGTCGCTAATATATTTTTTTTCTGGGTTCGTCACTGTATAGTGAGTACATCGATACCAGGGTTGTTTACAGGTATGAGCTTGTACTGAAGTAGTACATTGTACAATCATTGTACAGTCGTTTACACGACAGTTGTCAGTTTTCGCACGGTTTCGTCCGGTGGTGAAACGGGGAATCACTGGAGATTATAGTAATATATGACAATGTGTATGCATACGTGCATTTTTTTCCCAAGTACTTTTTACATTATTATAAAATACAACAGAGGGCAATATACTAACAATATATTATGAGCATAATCATATAAAGTAATTTTATAAAAGCAATCATGAATCTCCAATCCTAAATCTAAATTAGCGATGGCCGTCACCCAAGTTTCGAGAGATGAGATGCCAAAAAAGAAACTTACCTATCATTAGTTATATTGTACATTAAAAGTCAATGAAATCACACAGTAAAAAGAATACTGTGTTTGCGTTGCCTTTTCATCAGTTTATATATATATATATATATATATATATATATATATATATATATATATATATATATATATATATATATATATATATATATATATATATATATTCTTTTTTTCCAATATACAATATTTGCATTATATTTGTAAATCTATAATTATTAAGTTATTTCTTCAATTATTGCATCCTATCATTTGCCAGTACCAAGATGAGATAAATCTATCAATTGAGCAACATACGTTGCAAATTAAAATCAACAAGTAAAAGTCCTTCTAATAAAGATAAGTAAATAAATAAGTAAACAAACCTGTAATCAACGTTTGTGGAAAGAACCAGAAATGCCCCAAGGGCAAATCACTTTTTTGATATCGACACAGTGTCGTTATACCTTCCTCAATTGTTTCTGCTTTAACTTCTGCAACATTCGTAACCTTAGATATAAATTTAAATCCGTGGAATATCACTTCTTTTACTAAACCTCATCTTCTTCGTTGGACTCCTCCGACCTTAACCTCATATCTGTATCTTATCCTATCGCTCCAGTTCACTCCAAACAAGACCTCAAATTACATAAGTATAGACCTTTTTTTTTTTTACTTAATATAATATGTACTTTCACCTTTAGCAATATCTGCAGAAAGTCGTGTTACATCCCGTATATCGAATATGCTTCACATGGAACGCTTTCCATCCTAAACAAGGTGAAATAAAGACCATTTCTTCTCATCAACTCCTCTCCTCTAATTGACTGATTTAAGCCTGTCTCCTTTCGCCACAAGATTGCATCTTTTGCTATCTTCTATCACTTTTATCGCTACGTTCACGCTAACTGCTCTTCTGATCTTGCTAACTGCATACCTACCATCTCCCGCAGCTTCGCTAAACAATAATTTTTGCTTTATCTCTCCCCTATTCTGTCCACCTCCCTGATACAAGAATCAACCAGTATTCATAGTCTTTCATCCTTTTTGCTACTAAACTCTGGAACTTACTGCCTGCGACTGTATTTCCTCCTGCCTATGAATTGAAATACTCTCCCTCTCTTTTTGTTGATATATATATATATATATATATATATATATATATATATATATATATATATATATATATATATATATATATATATATATATATATATATATATATATATATATATATATATATATATATATATATATATATATATATATATATATATATATATATATATATATATATATATATATATATATATATATATATATATATATATATATATATATATATATATATATATATATATATATATATATATATATATATATATATGCCTACAGTCGCGGTGTCATGATCCAGGTGAAGGGCGTAAGTGTTGGTAGGGGGGGAGTGGGGAAAGAGTTATCAGGCAATATTGAAGGCGTCTCCAATGGCTGGTACTTGATAATGATACCCTCGTCATCTCACCTGAGGAGTGGGAAGAGCGTACAGATCCATCCCTCGCCCCAGATCCATTTCCCAGCGAGGAATCGTGACACCTCCCAGGGTAACACCAGTATGCAGAACAGGAAGTCAGCCACACACAGACTGTATTGGAAGAGGAGGATGGTGGATGGAAAAAAAAAAAAAAAAAGAAGACAACAAACATAAATAAACCAGGTAATAGGTACTTTAAGCTGCGGAGCAACCTAAAGGACCTTCCCCCCAGGGGCTGGGGGTTCTAATTTTTAGACGCGTCGCAGATCTGGACATCTGGATCCCACCTGCACACGCCACGCCAAGCATCGCGCCGCCGTGATGCTTGCGGCGAGTAACTTGTTGCTATAAATGACTGTGTTTTCAACGAATGGAGATTTATCTGCATTCTGATCACACTATCGTGTTCTTCCTACTTAATGTAATAATATATTGCAGCATTCAATGTTTAACTGTTGAAAATAGTGAGCATAAGTAAAACATCTTTTAAACTTTTTTTTTTTTTACATCTTCACAGGTCAACTCGTGTTTTTTTTTTTGTTTTTTTTTTTTTTTGTCAAGTTTTTACAATGTATCTTGATTCTACAGTCACTGCTGAGTCTGCTGGTGTCAACTAAAACTGGCTATCCAGTATATGAAGTGACTTGTGGCATATAATTCGCACATTTTGAGCACTCGAGCTCGAGCTGTTGTGATGAGGCGATAGTTGCGTGAGTTGCGAGGCAAAAATCTTTGCTTACATGCGGATAAGTCGAAATATGCAAAATACAGTAGAACGGTACATCTGACGAAGAAATATCAGAAGATAAGAAAGATGTGCCGTCAAAAGTTACCTTTCAAGGAGGTGTTTCCGAAACTGAAATCATAATTTGTATGTGCAATGGACACCAAAAGGTGCGGAAGTGAGAGTGAAAGTTAGCGAAAGATGAAACGTGAGTGTTAGTGAGTAAGAACAATCCTGAGGATTGATAAATAAAATGAGACCAACTGAGAATGCGAATGGAATTATTCAAGAGAGAGAGAGAGAGAGAGAGAGAGAGAGAGAGAGAGAGAGAGAGAGAGAGAGAGAGAGAGAGAGAGAGGAAGGATGGAGAGTAAATGCTATGGAATGAGTGAGAGGGAGAGAGCGAAGTATCACTCCCTAGTCCTATTTTCTTGGATCAGTAAGGGGAGGGTGGGTGAAAGGGAGGGTAGATTTGATACAAGACGAATGAGGAAAGAAGAGGAAAAGAACAGGGGGGATGAAGGGACATATTGTGAAGTAGAGAAAGGCAGGGAGTTCGTAACGGGGGAAGGAAAGTACTTGGGGTAAGAAAATGGAGGAAGGGTGAAGGAGGAGGACGGGAGTACGGGGAGAAAGTAGACAGAATAAATATAAACCGGAAGGATGATGAGTGAGTGAGGAATTAGAGGGAGAGAGAATGTATTCCCTTTTTCCTATCCCTACTCCTTTTTGGCCTTCCCCAAACCACCCCTTTCCCACTTCTACTCCCACTATCTCCTTGCCTCCTGTACTTCCTTACCAAGTTACATCTATTCTTGTATTCTTGAAATATTTTATATATTTTTATTTATTCATTTTGTTATATATTTTTCTATTCAACTCAGTCCGTACTTACGTAATATGTGTAAAAAATATCCCTATCCGCAATCGCAACCGCGGATATGGTAGTAAAAAAAATTCCAACTGCATCCGCATCCGCATATATTGATATTTTAACATCCACAATCTCATCAGCAACTGCATTTTATGAGAAATGTATATCAAACTCTACCTCTACATCCTTGAAAACATTCATTCATTTATCCCATGTATTTGGATGGAGAAGTCTTCTCAAGCTGACCTGAAGGCCGGCTGTTTTACATATAACGGCTGGTACTTCGGAAAAAAAAAAAAAAAAAATGGGAATGGGAAATGAAGAGTCTGAACAACCCATGAAGGATGCCGTGCATTTTTAACTTAGTGCAGTAATAGTCAACCTAGGTGCATGATTTTTTTTTTTCAGACGGTACCTGAAAACAGTGAGGTACTTGGAGAGATACATCTCATGACCAGGGTTTAAGAGTGCATAGTACGGAAAAATGTTTTAGTAATTGTCATGTAAGAAATTGCTTTAAACTAAGATTAAAGTATTACAAATTTATGTATTATATTTGTATATTACACTCAGACGGAACTCGAGCCTCACGATTTTGAGATGTGGCACTTCCTTTAGATATACGTTTAGCATATATAACAATTATTTGGGACCAAGCAGCTATTTTCTATGTTTAAGATATAGATCTAATACTTTTATTCCTATATTTTCAGTTTTAAAACTAGAGAAAGTTGTCAGATACCCGTGTAATTCTTTTGTAAGTAATTGTCCCAGGCGCAAGGGTCCATGAATTTCTCTTAAGCTCCAGGAAGTGTGCATAAACATAGGAAAGGTTGAAGAACAGTGACGTAGGACATTATAAGGTATTGTCATAAGTATTGTTTTATACATTTTTTTTTTGTATGTGTTTACTATATATATATATATATATATATATATATATATATATATATATATATATATATATATATATATATATATATATATATAGATAGATAGATAGATAGATAGATAGATAGATAGATAGATAGATAGATAGATACATAGATAGATAGATAGATAGATACATTAAACAGAAAAACATATGGCATGAAGTGGAAGTAAGTCTGATTTACTAAATTCATTACTTTCGCTTTCATTTTTTTATGTTTCATTAAAAAAAAAAAAAAAAACAGAATCTGAGATTGTCGTCGAGCTATCAAAAGCAGGATTTGATAAACAGAGAAGGAAAAAAATATTAAATGCAAACAAATGCACATCAATGCACAGCCAAAAAGAATAAGACACACGGAATGAAAACTCAACACAGACAACTATATATTATATAATGAGAAGCAAAGGAAAGGTATATGAATCGAGAGTAGAGAGAGAGAGAGAGAGAGAGAGAGAGAGAGAGAGAGAGAGAGAGAGAGAGAGAGAGAGAGAGAGAGAGAGAGAGAGAGAGAGAGAGAGAGAGAGAGAGAGAAGAATTAACAAACATATAGACAGATGGATAGGCAGACAGGCAGACAGATAGACAGATAGGCAGACAGATAGACAGATAGGCAGAAGAATGAACATACACAGATGGACAGACAGACAGAGAGACAGACAGACAGACAAACAAATAGACAGACAGACAGACAGATATATAGATAAACAGAAGAATGAACATGCAGACTGATGGATAGATATACAGAGAGACATATAGACAGAAGAATGAACAGACATACAAATCGATGTACACACAGAGAGACAAACAGACAGATAGACATAATAATGAACATAGAGATAAGCAGAACATACATAAAGACAAATGGACATATAGACAGAGGAATGAATATAGAGACGGATACACAAACAGACAGACAGACAGATAAATGGATAAGCAGACAGATAGACAGAATAATGAACAGGCATACAGACTGACTGACTGACAGACAGGTACACAGAATAACGAACAGGCATACAGACTGACAGACAGACAGACAGAGAGAGATGGATGGACAGACAGACAGACAGACAAGTAGACAGAACAATGAACAGGCATACAGATAGATGGACAGAAAGACAGACAAACTAACAGATAAATATAAGAATTTACAGGCTGACAGACAGACAGACAAACAGAAGAATGAATGGACATAGATGGATATGCAGACAGACTGAGACATAGACAGATACACAATAATTCAGAGACATAAAGACGGATACACAGATAGATCGACAGACAGACAGACAGACAGACAGACAGACAGACAGATAGACAGAATTAGGAAGAGACATGGAGACGGATACACAGGCAGACAGATGAACAGACAAACATACAGACAGAATAATGAAGTGACATACAGACGGATACACACACAGACAGGCAGACAGACAGAATTTGAAGAGACATACAGAACGATACCCATCCAAAGGTCACCCATCCAAATACTGACCGGACCCAGCTTTGCTTAACCTCTCTGATCGGAAGAGAAGCGCTGTATTCACATACAGACATATTGTTACCCACCTAATGATGAAGGCAGCCGTCACGTTCCTCACCCTGGGGCAGCGGAGAAGTGCCAGGATGGTGAGGAAGTTCCCTGTGAGGCCCAGGACCAGGTAGCCGATAAACAACACAGCTATGAAGGTCGCCACCCCGGGAGACATCCTGAAATTGTGACGGAACAAGATAAAGGAATGGTGTGTGTGTGTGTGTGTGTGTGTGTGTGTGTGTGTGTGTGTGTGTGTGTGTGTGTGTGTCTGTGTGTGTGTGATGTTCACAAATCATCTTATGAACATAGATATAATGGTGTAACAGACTAACACAAAAACTTTACGTAGAGAAGGAACATCAAAAAAGTAAACAAATAATGGTGTCCAAGCTTCACGCCACACCTAGGGAACAAGTTACACAAACCAAGCAACGACGGCCTTGGTGAGGAAGCGTTACGCACAACAGAGCTACATGCCAGCGGATGACAGTGGCAGAGCGCGTTAGTGGCAGAGATTATATTGTCAACAGGGAGTGGCAGGTGAATGTGTGTTGCCTTACCCCTGACACTAACCTTACTACGCAAGTGTTACGAGGCCAGAGAGAGAGAGAGAGAGAGAGAGAGAGAGAGAGAGAGAGAGAGAGAGAGAGAGAGAGAGAGAGAGAGGAGAGAGAGAGAGAGAGAAGGGGAGGGGGCAAGGGTAGTTAGATGGCTGCACAATTTTTCTAACCTTACTATGTATTTTCTGTGTTTCTTTTCCTGCATCTTCAAATGCAGTGAGAAACAAGATATGAGTGATTTTAGAAATTAAATATATGAAATTAAATAAGCTCTCTTTTTCGATCAAATGAATCCAGAATATAATTATTTGTTGACGTGTCTTTTCTTTCTCTTTCTTTCTTTATTTTTTTCTTTCTTTCTTCCTTCTCTTCTTTCTTCTTATTCTTATTTTTTCTTGTTGTTGTTGTTGTTGTTATTTATTATTATTATTATTATTATTATTATTATTATTATTATTATTATTATTATTATTATCATAATCATTATTGTTATAATTATTATTAACACTATTATAATTATTATTATTATTATCATTATTATTATTATTATTATTATTATTATTATTATTATTATTATTATTATTATTATTATTATTATTATTATTATCATTATTAATATTGTTACTTTTATCATTATCACTAGTAGTAGTAGTAGTATCATCATCATTATTTTTATGGTTATTATTATTATTATTATTATTATTATTATTATTATTATTATTATTATTATTATTATTATTATTATTATTATTTTTATTATTATTATTATTATTATTATTATTATTATTATTATTGTTATTATTATTATTATTATTATTATTATTATTATTATTATTATTATTATTATTATTATTATTATTATTATTATCATTATTGTTGTTGTTGTTATTATTGTTGCTGTTGTTGTTGTTGTTGTTTTGTTGTTGTTGTTGTTTTTGCATTTACTTATTCATTTTATTTTGTTTATTTATTTATTTATTTATTTATTTATTTATTTATTTATTTATTTATTTGTTTTATTTATTCATTTATTTATTTATTTATTTCATATTTTTAAGCAGCTTAGATCTGGACCACTAAGGTTATCAACATCGTTGTATGAGAAGCTCCCTTACTGTTCCAATATAAGATCTCACTTAATTTATTTAATTTTGGTGTATTGTAATGATCCAACCTTAGAATATTTTTTGTCTCTTTTAGCCTTGGGCACCAGAACTTTTTTTCCTTCAATTAGGATAGGCTAACACATAAATAAATCTTTACATTAACATATAAGTCTTTAAATTTATGTGTTAGCCTCTGCCTTTTCCTCCCGTTAGATGTTTGGTTATACTTTGTCTATGAAAAAAAATAAATGAATAATTTTTTTTTTTAATGATGATCCATTTTTTTTTTTTTTTATGTAGAAGGGACACTGTCCAAGGGCAACAAAAACCAAATAAAAAATAAATTTAAAAAAACTCACTGAGATGCCAGTCCCAGAACAGGGTCCAAAGCCGTAGTCATAAATTGAAGGATAAGTGTCTTGAAACCTCCCTCTTGAAGGAATTCAAGTCATAGAAAAGTGGTAATACAGAACCAGGCAGGGAGTTTCAGAGTTTACCAGAGAAAGGGATGAATGATTGAGAATACTGGTTAACTCTTGTATTACAGAGGCGGATAGAATAGGGATGAGAGAAAGAAGAAAGTCTTGTGCAGCGAGGCCGCGAGAGGAGGGGAGACATGCAGTTAGCAAGATCAGAAGAGCAGTTAGCATGAAAATAGCGGTAGAAGATAGTTAAAGATGTAACATGGTGGCGATGAGAGAGAGGTTGAAGACAGTCAGTTAGAAGAGAGGAGTTGATGAGACGAAAAGCTTTTGATTTCACCTTGTCTAGAAGAGCGGTATGAGTTGAACCCCCCAGACATGTGAAGCATACTCCATACATGGATGGATAAGGCCCTTGTACAAAGTCAGTAACTGGGGGGTTGAGAAAAACTGGCGGAGACGTCTCAGAACACATAACTTCATAGAAGTTGTTTTAGCGAGAGATGAGATGTGAAGTTTCCGGTTTAGATTATAAGTAAAGGACAGACCGGATGTTCAGTGTAGAAGAGGGGGGAGAGTCGAGTGTCATTGTAGAAGAGGGGATAGTTGTCTGGAAGGCTGTGTCGAGTTAAAAGATGGAGAAATTGAGTTTTTGAGACATTGAACAATTCCATGTTTGCTCTGCCCCAATCAGAAATTTTAGAAAGATCAGAAGTCAGGCGTTCTGTTGTTTCCCTGCGTGAAATGTTTACTTCTTAAAGAGTTGGACGTCTATGAAAAGACGTGGAGAAATGCAGGGTGGTATCATCAGCGTAGGAGTGGAGCAGATCAGCGTAGCTTCGATTTATTTTTTTTTATTACTATTTTAGAAAGAATCATGCTCTCTTCGTTGTTTCAATAAAACTACTAATGCTACTGTATTGCGTATACAAGACAAATCCTTCGATAAATCTTCAGTTTTTGAATTATCCTCTTACGCTTTACTTTCCTTATATCAAGAGTTACCTTTCTGGCTGTCCTATTACTACTGTACTAAATCGCGCCTACTCTTCTAAGCCATTTATCACTTGTATTCTATTCTGTTGAGTTCTGTTATATATATATATATATATATATATATATATATATATATATATATATATATATATATATATATATATATATATATATATATATATATATATATATATATATATATATATATATATATATATATATATATATATATACGGCTCGTATATATATATATATATATATATATATATATATATATATATATATATATATATATATATATATATATATATATATATATATATATATACATATATATATACGGCTCGTATATATATATATATATATACATATATATATACGGCTCGTATATATATATATATATATATATATATATATATATATATATATATATATATATATATATATATATATATATATATATATATATATATATATATTGATTGATTGATTGATTGATTGACGTTTCTATTGATTTATTTATCTGTTTATTAATGTATAACTTAAGGGCTCAAGAAAATTTCTAGTATTGCACAGAATCGAAGGTTTCTACAAAGGGCCTGCCATCTTGTGATTTTCAATATCCTTAATGGAAAGCTCAGTTCCTGTGTGCATCTGTTCCGCGTAACTATCCAAGAAACTACCGGAAACTATCCAATAACACTTTAGTGTTCCTATCACAAGTATCATTCTTTGACTGTCACTATCGAAAAATCTTCGCCATAAACTTCGCACGTTTTCATGAAGACATCTTTTCTGCTAAGTTTAGCTTGGCTGATCTCGCATCTATTTGAAAAGAAAAAAAAAAATAAAGAAAAAAAAAAAACTGAACAATAGAAAATAACAAGATGAAAAGCAAAATCAACAATAATAAAGAATTAGAAACATGAAACATAGTAAGACAAAAAATAAAGTCACGTGCTTGCTGTGCGAGTCCACTTATCCCTCACCAGTGTGACCAGAGAGACCGGCGGCGGAGTCTTCAGCTTGACAGACGACAGAACAACATAACGCGACAGTGAGAGAAGCAAGGATGAACACCAAAGGAATCAAGGACATCGCACACACACACACACACACACACACACACACACACACACACACACACACACACACACACACACACACACACACACACACACACACACACACACACACACACACACACACACACACACACACTTATTCAATAAGCATTAATTTTATACGCGTTTATACAATAAACTCTCATTAGAGTAAACACACACACACACACACACACACACACACACAGAGAGAGAGAGAGAGAGAGAGAGAGAGAGAGAGAGAGAGAGAGAGAGAGAGAGAGAGAGAGAGAGAGAGAGATTACTCGCGAATCGAACATACATATGAACTGAAACACGTCCATAATGCGTATGTACACGCATGTAGCCACATAGACCAACGACAAAGCAAACATACAAACAATACTGAGGAGACCGGGAGACACTGGCAGCAAACAAGGCAACTCAACAACAGCATTAACACATTCGCGTCAACCCTTCGTCTTGCACAACCACCCATCTTGTGTATCACCTCGTCACCCACTTCGCTATCTCGGATGCCCCTGCATCTTGTAGATCCTCGTCCGTCTGCCTGCTGACGTTGTGCATTTGCGGAAACCCCTGGAACTCCGCTGACAACCCCGCGTGATCCATTATGCTGAAGTTCGTACGTCCTTCTGTGGAATGAAAAACGACAGCAATTGTTAAAGTGATGGCTGGCAAAGGTTTTGTTGACCCAAGCCAAGACCGCAGTAAGTTCACCGTTATAGTCCCATCAAACCGACTAGAAGAACGTTAATATTGGTTTATATATATATATATATATATATATATATATATATATATATATATATATATATATATATATATATATATATATATATATATATATATATATATATATATATATATATATATATGAATCACTAACCAAAGGATTTTACGCATATCAAGCAGGTTAAAAATAAGGAAGGAAGAGTTCTAATTGATGACAATGAAATAAAAGTGCGATGGAAAGAATATTTCAAGGCACTTTTGAATGAGGAAAACCCAAGAGGAGTGTTGGAGGATGGGCAACCTAATGACAGGAGAACAACAGCAATTTCAAGGGAGGAAGTCAAACAAGCATTGAGGAGGATGAACGATGGGAAGGCAACAGGGCCGGATAACATACCTGTAGAGGTGTGGAAGAGTTTAGAAGAGGAAGGACTTGAGTGGCTGTGTTGGTTGGTAAATAAGAGCTATGAGAAGGAAAAAAATCCCAAATGCATGGAGATGCAGCGATATTGTCCCAATATACAAGGAGAAAGGAGACATACAGGACTGTAAAAATTACAGAGGAATTAAATTAATGTCGCATACAATGACACTGTACGAAAGGATAATTGAGAAAAGAGTAAGGGGAGACACACAGGTGGGAGACGAACAATTTGGATTTATGCCGGGGAGAAGTACTACCGATGCAATCTTTGCGCTAAGACAAGTACTGGAGAGGTATGGGGAGAAGCAAAGAGAGTTACACCTTATTTTTATTGATATGGAAGAAGCTTATGATAAAGTACCACGCCAGGAAGTTTGGGCTAGTATGAGAAGGAAAGGAGCATCAAAGAAGTATGTGAGAGTGATCCAGGACATGTACGAAGGCTCAAGGACGAGGGTAAGAAGCAGTGTGGGAACAACAGAAGAGTTCTGTGTGAGAGAGGGTCTGCACCAGGGATCTTCTCTGAGCCCATATCTGTTCAACCTACTAATGGATGATAGTGTTCAAAATATAAAGGAGGAGGCACCGTGGACCATGTTGTTCGCGGATAACATCGTCTTGGTGGATGAAAGTAGAAATGGGGTAGAGAGAAAGTTGGAGAGATGGCGAGGAGCATTGGAAGGGAGAGGTTTGAGAATTAGCAGGGAGAAGACGGAGTATCTGAATTTTAATGGTCGACAGGAGAGCGAAGTATGAATGAAAGATATGAAGTTAAAAGGTGTCAAGTTCAGATACTTGGGCTCTCATATA
>NC_087172.1:9555915-9558415 GCF_035594125.1 Scylla paramamosain
CAAGAGACGGCTAAGATTACCAACTCATCTGTTCCTTCTCATTTCTTTCGGACTCAAGTTGACTTCTGTGTCTGGCTGCGGTGAGATACAAGACGCCACCAGAGTAGTGTTACCGTAACTGTTTATTATATTATCACTATCATCATTATCACTATTATTATTGCTATTTTTTTATTATCATTATCATCATCAGCATTACTACAACGATGATGATGATAATGATGATTGTGAAGGAAACGACAGGAGAATTGAAGGCGATATGAATGTATGACCTAGCCACCTGCCATTTTTACGAGGAAAAAATAGTTACCGAGGTGTTGTGGAAGTGTCGTGCCTTCTCAAGTACATTAGCAACATAAAATCAAATCACCATCTAGCTTTCTATTTAACCAGGTAATAGGTGCTTTAAGCTGCAGAGCAACCTAAAGGACCTTCCCCCAGGGGCTGGGGGGTTCTAATTTTTAGACGCGTCGCAGATCTAGTCATACGGAGCCCGCCTGCACACGCCATGCCAAGTATCGCGCCGCCGTGATGGGTGCGGCGAGTGACTTCTTGCTATAAATGACTGTGTTTTCAACATGTGGAGCTTTATCTGCATTCTGATCACACTGTCGTGTTTTTCCTATTTAATGTAATAATATATTGCAGCATTCAATGTTTAAACTGTTGAAAAATAGCGAGCATAAGTATCTTATAAGCATTTTTTTTTTAACATCTTGACAGTTCGACTAATCTTAATATATATATATATATATATATATATATATATATATATATATATATATATATATATATATATATATATATATATATATATATATATATATATATATATATATATATATATATATATATATATATATATATATATATATATATATATATATATATATATATATATATATATATATATATATATATATATATATATATATATATATATATATATATATATATATATATATATATATATATATATATATTAAGATTAGTCGAACTGTCAAGATGTTAAAAAAAAAAATGCTTATAAGATACTTATGCTCGCTATTTTCAACAGTTAAACATTGAATGCTGCAATATATTATTACATTAAATAGGAAAAACACGACAGTGTGATCAGAATGCATATATGTATATATGTATATATACGTACATACATATATATATATATATATATATATATATATATATATATATATATATATATATATATATATATATATATATATATATATATATATATATATATATATATATATATATATATATATATATATATATATATATATATATATATATATATATATATATTTTTTTTTTTTTTTTTTTTTTTTTTTTTTTTTTTTTTTTTTTTTGGGGGGGGGCGTGGAGCGGGGGGCAAGTTTTTTTACAATATATATTGTTTCTACACTCACTGCTGAGTCTAATGATGTCAACCAAAACTGGCTATCCCGCATATGAAGTGACTTATAACATCATTTGCGCATTTTGCGTGCTCGAGCTCGAGCTGTAGTGATGAGGCGATAGTTGCGCGAATTGCGAGGCAGAAACCTTCGCTCACATGTCCTTAAGTCGAAATATGCAAAATACGGGTCTGACAAATAAATATCATTAAATAAGAAAGATGCGTCGTCAAAAGTTACTTAAAAAGAGGTGTTTTCAAGACTGAAATCACAATTTTTATATGCAATAGACACCAAAAGGTGCTCCTGGCCAGATCATCGTTGTACCCTCCAGGGGCCAGGCGGAGCGGTGGGTTGTAGAGATGTGCCTAACAAAATTAGAATCCCGCTGGGCGAATTACTTCTTTACCCATCAATACATCCGTGTACATATTTTTGGATATCCAAATATGCATTTTTTTCACGCATTGTGCTTTATATATCATTCAATAGTAGTAGTAGTAGTAGTAGTAGTAGTAGTAGTAGAGGTACAAGTAGCAGTAGTAGAAGCAGTAGTAGTAGTAGTAATAGTGGTAGTAGTAGTAGTAGTAGTAGTAATAGTAGTAGTAGTAGTAGTAGTAGTAGTAGTAGCAGTAGTAGTAGTAGTAGTAGTAGTAGAAGCAGCAGCAGTAACTACAGCAGTAGCAACAGTAACAGCAGCAGAAGTGCCTAAGAATATAACATAAGAAAATAAGGGAAGCAGCAAGAAGCCATCAGGTTACGTGGTAATCCTTGTATGAAAAATACTTACATATTACCACTATAATTTTCATCCATAAATATATGATCTTCTTTTAAATCTGCCTAATGACTTAGAACTAGCCAATTGTTGATTACTGAGTTTATCCTACTCATCTATCACTCTATTTGAGAACCAATTCCATCTTTTCTTTTTATTCATTTAACTTTCCATTTTTCTTGCCCTAACTTGATTACTGATTCTGAAGATTTTGCTTATGTCACCCTAATTATATTTCCTATACCATTTAAAGATCTCTATCAGATACCCTCTTAACCGGCGCCTCTCTGAGGAATGTAATTTTAAGGCTTTACTCCCT
>NC_087172.1:9563415-9568415 GCF_035594125.1 Scylla paramamosain
TGGGGCTCGTTTGCAACCATTGCGCTCTATACTCACATATCAATGATGGCGACGACGACGACACACATACACACACATACACACACACATATGCATTCGAAAACACCACACTTATACTACCATTACTAATATCAGTACTAATACTAATGCCGATACTAATATTAATACAGCAACTACTGCTATTAATGCAGTTATTATTACTGATGGTGTTGCTATTACTGCTATATTTCAAACATCAGTCCATAGATCTACATCCACCAACACATTGCTTTTTTTTTTTTTTTATGTAAGGGGGACACCGGCCAAGGGCAACAAAAATCTAATGAAAAAAAAAAAAGCCTATTAAGATACCAGTGCCCGAACAGGGTCCGAAGCGGTACTCAGAAATTTAGGTATAAGTGTCTTGAAACCTCCCTCTTGAAGGAATCCAAGTCATAGGAACGTGGAAATACAGGGGCAGGCAGGGAGTTCCAGAGTTTACCAGAGAAAGGGATAAATGATTGAGAATACTGGTAGAGAGAAGGTCAGAACATGGGGTGAGAGAAAGAAGAAAGCCTTGTGCAGCGAGGCCGCGGGAGGAGGGGAGGCATGCAGTTAGCAAGTTCGGGAGAGCAGTTAGTATGAAAATAGCGACGAAGAGAAAGAAGCTGAAGAGTCAGTCAGAGGAGAGGAGATGATGAGACGAAAAGCTTTTGATTCCACCCTGTCTAAAAGAGTGGTATGAGTGGAACCCTCTCAGACATGTGAAGCATACTCCATACGTGGACGGATAAGGCCATACAAAGTTAGCAGCTGGGGAGTGAGAAAAACTGGCGGAGACGTCTCAGAACACCTGACTTCATAGCAGCTGTTTTAGTTAGAGATGAGATGTGAAGTTTTCAGTTTAGATTATAAAAAAAGGACAGACCGAGGATGTTCCGTGTAGAAGAGGGGAGCAGTTGAATGTCACTGAAGAAGAGGGGATAGTTGTCTGGAAGGTTGTGTCGAGTTGATAGATGGAGAAATTGAGTTTTTGAGGCATTGAACAATATTAAGTTTGCTCTGCTCCAATCACAAATTTTAGAAAGGTCATAAGTCAGGCGTTCTGTGGCTTCTCTGCGTGAACTGTTTATTTCCTGAAGGGTTGGACGTCTATGAAAAGAAGTGAAAAGTGTAGGGTGGTATCATCAGCGTAGGAGTGAATGAGAAAAGAAGTCTTCGTTTAGAAGGTCATTGATGAATAATAGGAAGAGAGCGGGTGATAGGACAGAACCCTGAGGAACACCACTGTTAATAGATTTAGGAGAAGAATAGCGACTGTCTACCACAGCAGCAATAGAACAGTCAGAAAGGAAACTTGAGATGAAGTTGCAGAGAAAAGGATAGAAAACGTAGGATGGTAGTTTGGATATCAAAGCTTTGTGCCAGACTGTATCAAAAGCTTTTGATATGTTGAAGGCAACACCAAAATTTCTTCTAAAAGAAGATGACCAAGCCACAGTAAGGAAAGCCAGATCACCAGAAGAGCGGCCTTGACGGAATCCATACTGGCAATCAGATAGAAAGTTGTGAAGTGATAGATGTTTAAGAATCTTCCTGTTGAGAATAGATTGAAAAACTTTAGATAGGCAGGATATTAAAGCAATAGGACGGCAGTTTGAGGGATTAGAACGGTCACCCTTTGTAGGCTGAATGTAGGCAAACTTCCTGTTAGAAGGAAAGGTAGATGTTGACAGACAGAGTTGAAAGAGTTTGACTAGGCAAGGTGCAAGCACGGAGGCGCAGTTTTGGAGGCTTATGGACCCCATCAGGTCCATAAGCCTTTCGAGGGTTTAGGCCAGTGAGGGCATGGAAAACATCATTGCCAAAAATTTTAATAAGTAGCATGAAATAGTCGGAGGGTGGAGGATAAGGAGGAACAAGCCCTGAATCTTCCAAGGTAGAGTTTTTTTTTCAGCAAAGGTTTGAGCGAAGAGTTCAGCTTTACATATTGATGTGATAGCAGTGATGCCATCCGGTTGAAATAAAGGAAGGAAAGAAGAGGAAGGAAAGTTATTGGTGACCGCTCTAATCCCTCAAACTACCGTCCTATTGCTTTAATATCTTGCCTATCTAAAGTTTTTTGGCTAGGTGCCAGATGTCACGAGGGGAGTTAGATCTTGAAAGATTTTGACATTTTCTAATAATGAAAGGAGTTTTTGGCTAGTTGAACAGACTTGGCATGGTTCCGGGCAGAAATATAAAGTGCATGAGATTCTGGTGATGGAAGGCTCAAGTACCTTTTGTGGGCCACCTCTCTATCATTTATAGCACTAGAACAGGCTGTGTTAAACCAAGGTTTAGAAGGTTTAAATCGAGAAAAAGAGTGAGGAATGTATGCCTCCATGCCAGACACTATCACCTCTGTTATACGCTCGGCACACAAGGACGGGTCTCTGACACGGAAGCAGTAGTCATTCCAATTAGAATCAGCAAAATACCTCCTCAGGTCCCCCCAACTAACAGAAGCAAAACGCGAGGGCACCTCCACTTAGGGGGATCCTGAGGAGGGATTATAGCGATAGGACAAGATACAGATAAGAGATTGTGATCGGAGGAGCCCAACGGAGAAGAGAGGGTAACAGTGTAAGCAGGATTAGAAGTTAGGAACAGATCAAGAATGTTGAGCGTATCTCCAAGACGTTCAGGGATACGAGTAAGGTGTTGGACCAATTGCTTTAAATCGTGTAGGATAGCAAAGCTGTAGGCTAGTTCATCAGGATGGTCAGTGAAAGGAGAGGAAAGCCAAAGTTGGTGGTGAACATTGAAGTCTCCAAGAATGGAGATCTCCGCAAAACGGAAGAGAGTCAGAATGTGCTCCACTTTGGAAATTAAGTAGTCAAAGAATTTCTTATAGTCAGAGGAGTTAGGTGAGAGGTATACAGCACAGATGAATTTAGTTTGAGAGTGACTCTGTAGTCGTTGCCAAATGGTGGGAAAACTCAGAAGTTTTAAGAGCGTGGGCACGAGAGCAGGTTAAGTCGTTGTGCACATATACACAACATTCAGCTTTGGATTGAAAAATGAGGATAGAGAAAGTAGGAGGAAACAGAAAAGGGACTACTGTCAGTTGCCTCAGACACCTGTGTTTCAGTGAGAAAAAGAAGATGAGATTTCGTAGAGGAGACGTGGTGTTCTACAGACTGAAAACTAGATCTAAGACCGCAAATGTTGCAGAAGTTAATGAAGAAAAGTTGAGGGTGGGTGCAAGACTCTTAGAGTCGATACTAGAAGAGCAGTCCGAACTGGGGACATTTGTGGTCCCCTCCCCAGATGGGGACCCCGAGGCTGGTGTAGGAGTCACCATGATAATTTTGAATTTTAAGTGAAGGGAGTCCTTGTAGTTCTGTGTGTAGGAAAAGAGTTGCCATTAGAGGGCAGGCTGTGACTTCCCCCTTGTGTTTTGAGACACAAAAAAAAAAAAAAACGTTCAGTGAGGTCACAGCTGGATTTAATGATAAGTTACAGCACCCCCTGATCCAGTGCTTTAGACCTCACTGGAAGTAATTATAGTTTCGGCAGGTGTCTACTGCCTCCTCCTTGTTGCGGTGCTCTAGATTATGCAGTTACTGGTACAGCTATGCAAAATTATAATAAAAATCATATTGATATGAACAGCATCAACAACTATTACTACTACTACTACTACTACTACTACAAGAGAAAAAAAGAGGAAAAGAAGATAATAATGATATTATTTCTTCATCCTATCCCCAAAAAATAAATTTGGTAATTGGATACGTAGAGCCTCTAAAGCAGATGAAAGATTTCCCTACACCACGGGGACAATTCTATTGTTTGAAGAACAGCCACAGATAGATAAATTCAAGTAGATGAAATGCTGATCTTTCTACAATATTCGAGTTTCCCAGAGTGAGCAAAGCACGGCGCGCATCGGTTACTTGCTAAAATTACCCCATCAGACCGAGCATCACAAACATGCAGCTTTTAAACTAGACAATCTTATAGAGAAGGATGACATTTGGACATCCTTCTATAGCGAAAAGGAATCTGCAAAATTAACACACACACACACACACACACACACACACACACACACACACACACACACACACACACACACACACACACACACACAAACACACACACACCATCTCCCCTTTCTGCCTCCCACACAACACCAGGGCAAAAATTATAGTTCCTGGGAAAAATAAGAGGCGAAACCCTAGAACTCCTCACGTCACTGGGGGTGCAGCTGCATCACCGCCATCTCTCGGCAGGAAATGGAATGATAACACAATAATACAAGGACGGTGAAATGTTAAAAAGGTCAAGGGACATTTTGAAACTTGAAGGCAAAGAATGTAGATTGGTATAAAGAAAGAGAGAGAGAGAAAGAGAGAGAGAGAGAGAGAGAGAGAGAGAGAGAGAGAGAGAGAGAGAGAGAGAGAGAGAGAGAGAGAGAGAAGAGAGAGCGAGAGAGAGAGAAAGAAAAAAAAGGCAGGGAGGGAGTGATATAGAGAGAGCGATAATTTAAAAAAAAAAATGTAAGACAAGAAAACGACTTTCTGTTTAGATATGACAGAAGAGTAATGCGAATTTTACGTCACAGAAAGCAGTGATGGTAGAAGTGGCTTGGATGTGATGAGAGGAAAGAACACTTCTGAATCGAGAAAATATCAAACAAGCGCATTATTGATATAAAGGACAGTATGCAACACACACACACACACACACACACACACACACACACACACACACACACACACACACACACACACACACACACACACACACATACACACACACACACACACACACACACACACACACACACACACACACACACACACACACACACTTACACATTTTTGATAATTGGGACTACATTTGTTTTGTTTCCACGTCACCGGCTCCTTTCCTTAATCTAATGACTTCACTAATTACAACCAAGCATTCCCTTAATATTCTCCGAAGAAATTTAAACTTTTCAGTCTATCTATTTTTTGTTGAACTATATC
>NC_087172.1:9580915-9598415 GCF_035594125.1 Scylla paramamosain
TTATCACACATAAAATCACCACCACTACGGCAACACTAACGTGCTCGCCGCCACCACCCTCACCACAGCCCTGCCACCACACACTGCATGACACTGATCCGCTCCTCGCCTCTACTGAATTATCCGCCTGGTGGAGTCAGGCAGTATCGCAGCCCTCACACTTCCCAGCCTTACCGTGCGAGACCCTCTGCGCGCTGAACCTCACTGCGCGAGCTACACAGTGCCAATGGTGGTGCCCCGTGATGAGGGTATAATGTCACTTGGCAACCCCCCGGGCACAGCCTGCGGGTTACCCTCTTCTTTATTAATGTCCGCTCTTTCCTCTTGTCTCGCTTTTATTTACGCGTGATTATAGCAATTGAGACATTATGCGCTGTCTTTATCTCGCCACCCTTACTCAGAGGTCCAGGGCAATAGTTGTCACTGTAAGGCTGGGTGACAGGTACCTTGTCCGTGTGTTGTTCACTGACTTCGCCTTTATGGACTCGTGTGACGCTGTGTCGTAATTATTGCTTTTACGTCATTAGCCTTGACTCATTGCGGCCGTCACAGCTGTATATGAACAATTTTGTTCAAGACCAAACACAAGGGAAGTTCTAGATGAACAAAATGTTTATTTATTTATTTTTTTTTCGGTCAGGAAAACATAGATAATCATATACGAGTACTGATATATATATATATATATATATATATATATATATATATATATATATATATATATATATATATATATATATATATATATATATATATATATATATATATATATATATATATAATTCTCAAAATCATATTCTATGCTGAGATGAGCATTTTTATTTTTTCAAATGGAAGTAGCTTGCTGAGCTGCATGATTATATGTTGTATTCGGTGCCAAGTACTGCATATTATAAAATGTATCAGTTTACGTGACTCCTTTACCGAGACGACCCTGTTTTCATGGAGTTTTCATTGCTGGTTTCTGCCAAGGCATCCGAGAGACCAGCCAGAATAGCCTCCCTATCCAGGGAACCTTTGAGCTGTCACGCAGACACATCAATACTAAGCCCCTTCCCGCTCCACTTCCTCCCTCTTCGTCTCCTTCAGATTTAGCCTTGAGCGCTGCTTCCTTTTCACATTCACGTCATATGCAACACTGGTGGTTCCTTCCTTCGACCCCCACCATGTCTTCCCTGCCCTCACCACCACACCACCACGTATCCATATTCTTACCAACAACACACTGCTGGTCCTTGCGATCTCAACATCCACACACACACACACACACACACACACACACACACACACACACACACACACACACACACACACACCAGCCTCTTCCCACGCTCCAAACCATGATTCGTGGAGTCGAGGGCAACGATCGCGACAGGTCCCGAAAGGCGGCAGTTGACAGGATGATTTTCTATAGGTATGTACTCTGCGTCACCCTGAGCCCCCTAAGAGGATTACAGCACCACTCCTAAGCTTATTACAGGGCACACATTTGAGGGATCGAGTCCGCCTGAGTGTGTGTGTGTGTGTGTGTGTGTGTGTGTGTGTGTGTGTGTGTGTGTGTGTGTTTTATGAAAACAATAACATAAAAGTATACAAAAAATTGAAAGTTAGTAGTAACACTTGAAGTGACTTTGATCAAGTTCATCAAAGACATTAACAATTCCTACCATGACTACGTTACCACCACCACCACCGCCACCACCACTACCAGCACCACCACCACCACCACCGCCACCAACACCACCAATACCACCATCAGCACTACCACTACTACCAATATCATCACCATTACCTCCACCACTAAAACCATCAACACCACTACCAACACCACCACTACGACCACCGCCACCACCAACAACAACAACAAAGACCACGATGATCACAATAACAACGATGATATTTCACGTGTACAAAAATAAGTCCAGTAGAGATATTTGAAGCAACGCCCCACTGCATGAAAGAATAAACGCAAGAAACCAAGCAAATGAGTTACGATAGAAAAAAAATCTAAATGAGAATGATTACAACTTAATATGCATGTATGTGCTTGTGTTTGCTTGTTTTTGTTTATTTGTTTGCTTGGTTACTTATGTGTGTGTGTGTGTGTGTGTGTGTGTGTGTGTGTGTGTGTGTGTTTATACAAGTGAGAAATACAAGCAATAAACATGACATAGGCAAGAAATACAGGAAGGGGTGTAGACCCACTGTCAGGCGGAAAGCCTCATCATCTCAAGACCTCATCACCTCAGCTCCTGAACATAACGGGCCAGGGGACCTAAAACAAACACCTTTCTAATCACCTACTACATTGTATCGTCACTCTGGTCGCTTCGCTCTTCGTCATTCATAACTAACACGCTGATCCTTCGCGATACGCTATACTCGTGCAACATCTCGCTAACTCATTGCTTTTAGGTCACTCACAAAACGTAAGGCTCACATAGTTACTAGTTCACCAGAGTAGGTCACGCATGCTTGCACACTCATGCAGAATCTCTAAGCTTATCCACTACACACACACACACACACACACACACACACACACACACACACACACACACACACACACTGGAATGCACTAACCAAAGGAAATAGAGTGTACAAATAGTATGCATAAAGAAAATATGGTAATTTTTTTTTTTGAAAAACGGGACATAACGCGTTTGACTCAACACTTAAAATACACATACACACACACACACACACAAAAAAAAAAAAAAAGAGGAAAAGGTAAATACATTTATCCCCAAACACGCTTTTTTTTTATTGGCCATTTTATTTTTATAGTTGTCAGAGCGCAGTGATACACACAAAATGGAGAGAAAAGTATTTATGTTTTCTTTTAAGCTACTGAATCTATCACAGAGATTAGTACAAAAATAATGTTTGAAAAGGAAAAACGAGGATAATTTAACCTTTTAACGCTGCAAAATTAATTAGGTGACCGTAGTGCAAAATAGTTTTAAAATATTACAGGTGATGATGCAAAAATTGTCGAGCAGTGAAAGGATTAAAATATCCACATGAGTAAATGGCATGAGAAAACTCAAAGAATTTATAAAATACACCAGAAAAGCAAAGCTTTAGGACAAAGACCATTAAAGGTAAAAAAAAAAAGAGTGTAGATCACAAACACTATCTCATCATTTCAATTTGAAGAAACTCTGTAAAGATTCTAAACAGTAAGTTATTAAGACATGTACAAAATTAAAGTAAATGGGAGAAAAAAGTCCTCCAAATGAGCACAAGTCGAATCCGGGAAGGGCTGCATGTAACCTAGACTGTGAGACATGCAACAGCACCACAACACACGTCTTCAGCTTGTTCTTAAAACAAACAGAGAACAACAAACATGCAAATTCTTTTAAATATTCCTGGGAAAATCCAAGAAAAGCACTTTTGGGTTCCTCAAGGCAACTCTAAACAACACACACACATCACTTCCAGCCACACAAGGCCTCCAGTCTCCGTTCATCCTGTAAGGCACGAAACACTGCATAGACTAAACAGTTGCTTGTATATTGAGGACACACTCTACTCTCACCAAGACGACGCGGACACACTCTGCTCTCACCAGGACGGGGCAGACACACTGCTCTCACCAGAGCGACGCGGACACACTACTCTCACCAAGGCGATGCGGACACACTCTACTCTCACCAGGACGGGGCAGGCACACTCTACTCTTCCTAGGGTGGGCGGACACACACTGGCTCCATCGAGTGTTAGTGAAGGGATAGAAAGAGAAAAGGAGTATGGCTCTCATACCTCACACACACACACACACACACACACACACACACACACACACACACACACACACACACATCACACAACACACTCAAACAAACACACACACACACACACACACACACACACACACACACACACACAGCAGGGGTCGGACCTTTCCACAAACTGTTGTAGCCGCCGTGTTCCCGCCAATTGACCATTCACGCTACAGGGAGTGCAGCTGGTCTGGTCTGCCTCCTCAGCCTCCTCTCTCGCCTCATTCCTCATCATCCTCTTTTTCGTCTACCCTGCATGTACGTGAAAAGAAAAAAAATAAATAAATAATTTCTTCCTCAATCTCCTTTTGTTCCTTTTTACATTCCTGTTTCCCATTCTTCCATTATTAGTTCTACTTTTTTCTATCTTGCCTCTTCTGGTATTTGTTCTCATGTGTTTCCTTTTCATGACCCATTACTTCCTGTTTATTTAATTTGATTTTGCATATATTTCTTCTTCCTTCCACATTTCCCAACCTTGTATTTATTCTATCTTCTCGTTGTTTCTTTTATCACAATTACCTTTTCCAGATTTTTCTTTCTTTTTTTTTCTTTTCCTCCTAATTATCTCGTCTGAATCCAAGCTTCATTTTTTTTTTTTTTACCCAATGATGATGGCCCTCATAGAGCAAATCATCCCTTAATTATGATGCTCCTAGCCCCTCCTCTTGCTCCTCCTCTTCCTCTCCCTCTTATTCCTCCTCCTTTTCCTCTTACTCCTCCTCCTTCTCCTCCTCCTCCTCCTCCTCTTCCTCTTACTCCTTTTCCTCTTCCTCTCTTTCCTCCTCCTCCTCCTCCTCGTCTCCTCCTCCTCCTCCTCCTCGTCCTCCTCCTCCCTCATTCGCTCACCCACACCATTCACCCTACCTCCCTCCCTCTTCTGTCAATTCTTCTCTCCTCTTAAACTTTATTTTCACGAGAACAAGAGCTGCATTATCTTCACAACCAAAGCATTCAGGGCCACCGTTCCTTTAATTATGATATGCGCTTTTACGACAGACATGAAACAGGACACTATAAGAAAATATATAAACAAACAAATAAATTAGGCAACACACACACACACACACACGCACACACACACAGGCAAGCACTAAGCAACCATGATGCCAACTAATGAAATTTAATTGGGCTTATTGCTGAGACTAGGGCGTCAGCACATACTCGTACTGGGATGAAAGTCTCTCTCTCTCTCTCTCTCTCTCTCTCTCTCTCTCTCTCTCTCTCTCTCTCTCTCTCTCTCTCTCTCTCTCTCTCTCTCTCTCTCTCTCTCTCTCTCTCTCTCTCTCTCTCTCTCTCTCTCTCTCTCTCTCTCTCTGTGTGTGTGTGTGTGTGTGTGTGTGTGTGTGTGTGTGTGTGTGTGTGTGTGTACAAAATATTAAGGGCAAGAATAGAGGATTCAAGGACTCAATATAATACGTTTTTTTTTTTTTTCTAATATTTAGGAAATTAACGGAAACAGCTAAGAACAACTACGAGATTATGGTAGCTAGCCAGGCAATACCAAATCTAAAGGGATTTTCAGGTATACAGAAAAAAATGTATATATATATATATATATATATATATATATATATATATATATATATATATATATATATATATATATATATATATATATATATATATATATATATATATATATATATATATATATATATATATATATATATATATATATATATAATCAGTCGGGTTATTCTTAAAGGCATCTGAAGGAAAGTCAGTTATTTCTGGGGAAGGGATGAATTAAATCCTATTTGACTACGTGTTTTCACTCAGTAAAAAAAAAAAAAAAACGCAAAAAAAAATGCCGGAAAATGAGCTGATTTTCAGAGGATACAATAATGATATGCTGATAAACATTCCGCCAGCTAAGGATATAGTTCAACAGAAGATGGATAGACTAAAAAGTTTGAATCACCAAGGCCAGATTAAATATTTTCTAGAATATTAAAAGAATGCATGGTTGTAATTAGTGAAGTCACTAGGTTAAGGAAAGGAGCCGGTGACGTGGAAACAAAACAAATGTAGTCCCAATTATCAAAAAATGGGAAAAAAAAAAACATGTGTCGAACTATGGTACAGTCAGCCTGACTTGTAGGTAAATTAATGGAATTTGTAGGTGCGAGGAACATTAACAGTATTTTAGATAAGCATAGATTAAGAAAAGTTTCACAGCAAGGCTTTACGAAGAAAGTCCTGCCTCATGAACTTTTTGAGTTCTTACAGTAAAGTCTATGAGGCAGCAAATAATAGGGCTGATGATGATGTTCTTATATTCTAATATGATCCTGATAAGGTGCCCCATCAAAAGCTCTTGAACAAGATTACGACGCATGGGATAGATCTAACCTGGATCACGTCATGGTTACCAGACAGGCAGTAGAGAGCTACAATTAGTGGCTGCAATCATGAACTGCGACATGAAATGAGTGATGGTAAAAATTTTTTTTAGAGGAGGTGACAGGAAACACCTGCTGCTACGTGTAATTCACCTCAAGAGAGGTACACACGAGAGAGTGAAGGGAAGCAACAAACCTGTTACTAATCCCCCTCGTGTCTTCTCTGTCCAACTCTTTTCGTGTCTCAGTAACAGTGTGCAATCGCAAAATGCACTCTAATGACAACCTCTCTAACTGTCAACACTACACAACACGCACTGTAATACACCTGCAATCTTAAATACAAAATTATTCTCGTGGCACAAAAAACAAAATGAATAACCTCGCAGTCCCCATCTGGGGAGATAACCATTCATGACCCCATGCCAGTTTGTCCTTTGGTTATATCTCTGATGTGACTTGATAGGTCCTCTAACTCTCTTTATATCAACTGGATTACTTGCTGTCTCAAATCTAATCTCCAGTTCATGGAATATCAACTCACCTCCTTCAAACCTCACCTTTTATTCTTCACCAAAATCCAAGTGTTTGATGCCACTGGTAGCAAAGTCCTCTCACTTTATTCATCCTTAATTTCACAATAAAACTGGTGGTTGTGTCTATGTACGTATCGATATGACTTGCTCTCGTGCCCACATTCTTAAATCTTCAGAATTTCCTATCATCTGGCTAACATGATTTCGGTAAAATCTTTGCTATTGACAGAAATATTAAGAGGCTCTGATTGATTTTGGCATAGTCATTTAATTTCTAAGCCTCCCTCATACGGTTTCCGTCCATATCTCAGCACCTTTATCTCTAGTTTCTTTTCTTGGCCATTATATTGCTGCAGTGGTATCAGTGACCACTGTTCTTGTCCTAAACCAATCAACACAACAATATCATCCACCCTAATACCATAACACATAAATCAACTTCTTAATCAAACTTCTTGTTCAATCCAAAATTACGAGTATGTTGATGACTTTATCCTGCATTTCTCGATGTCATTTTTCGGACGCCTAACTCAGCAAAAATGGTAAGGTTCACGTGGAGAAGCCACAGAATGCCTAACTTCTGATCTTTCTAAGATTTTCTAATAGAGAAAGGGCAAACCTTATGACGTTCAATGCCTCAAAAACTCAGTTCTTTTATCTATCCACATTACAACCTTCCAGACAATTATACCCTTTTCTTCTCTTCTCTACACTGAGAATAGTATTTGGACTGTCCTTCACTAAAATTTCAATTAGAAATTTCGCATCTCTTCTGTTAAAACAGTTTCCATGAAGTTCGATGTTTTGTCTCTTCTGCTAATACTTATCCTCCTCCCAGATGTTTACTCTTACGTTCCATCCGTCCATGTATATAGTACTGTTTCCACTTAAAGTGCTTGATAAGATCTTTAATGGCATCTTTCTTGGGTGCCTTCTGACGTACTTCTTGTGCCAGTTCTAATGCTATTCTACTCACTTGTCAATTAAGATTTCTGTGCTTCCAGTGATACTCCCTTTTAATTATAGTAGAAAATAATACTTCATTCAGATTCTAAACACATCCCACTTCTTTCTTTCCGTTACCATCATGCTTCACCTCCATTCTCTCTCTCTCTCTCTCTCTCTCTCTCTCTCTCTCTCTCTCTCTCTCTCTCTCTCTCTGACTGTGAAACGGATTTTCACCGCAGCAGAAAGATGCGCTTTGGCAGTCAGCTGATTGACGAGATCAAGCGGGCCTACCACGACAAGGCTCTCGCGCTGCACCCGGTCGAAATCCCGGCGACGCTAAGAACTCCACGTTTAGATTCCAGCAGCTGCAGGCAGCTTACGAGACGCTCTGTCGCGAAAAAGAGAGCGGCTATAAGCCAAATGACTGGCAGGCAAAGTGGTATGAGGAAGAGAAGCGAAGACAGCTGGAAAGGCAGAGGAAAAATAAGGCGTGGCGAGAACAAGAAGAAAGGCGGCAGAGAGAGAAAAGAGAGAAAGAGGAAAGGAAGAGACAGCACGGAGAGAAGGAACGACTAAGGAAGAAAATTACAGGCGTAGGAAGAGGAAAGAAAGATGTACTGGGAGCAGAGGAGGAAATATAAGAGAAGACACGGCAAATATGAAGACCGGATATAGAGAGATGTCAAGGGGGAGGAAAGAAAAGAGGGGAGATCAGGAAAGGAAGAGACGGCAAGAGTAACTGGCAAAGATGGAAAGAATGCCACAAGAACAGAGAAAGTATAAGTAACAAAGGAGAAAGATGAAGAAGGAAAAACAGAAGGAGGATAAAAAGGAGGAGGCGGAAAGAGGAAGAGGCAAGGATTGAGAGAGAATGACAGGAAATGGAGAAACAGAAGCAGAGGAAGGACGAGATGAAGCGCTGGCGAGAGGAAGAGGGAAGGCTGAAGAAGAAGCGACAAGAGGAGCAGAGACAGTGGAAGTTGAAACGCGAACTGGAGGAGATGAGAGAGTTGGAGAGGCAGCGAGAGGAGGAGAAACAAGTGTGACACCAGAGGAAGAGGGGCAAGGAAAAAGGAGGCTCCGACAACAGGAAGAGGGGGAGAAGAAAAAGCTAGAACGACAACCACAAGAAGAAGAGAGGGAGCAACGTAAAGAGGCTTAACAAGAGAAGAAAATTTCTTCTCTTGTTAAGCCATTTAATGGCTTAGAAGAAAGTGACGAGCAGAGCAGAGACCAAGAGGAACGGTAGAGGCAGAGACTGGAAGAGTACCCGAAGGAGGAGGAAGTGAATGAGTGCAATAAACAGAAGACAAGAAAACTGAAGAAACTGAGGCAATGAAGGAAGAGAGAAAGGATAATGAGGCGCAGGCAGGAGAGGATCAGACAGCAGCAGGAGGAGGAAATGCTTAGGCGGCAGACTGGGGAGGAAAGGAGAAAACAACAGGAAATCATTGTGAGTAGACAGCAAAAGATGGAGGAGCTTGAAAGAGAGCAAGATGGTATGTTGAAGTGACTGCAGAAAAAGAGGAAAAAGAAAGAGGATGAAAAAATATTAAGAGGACAGCCGCAGAAAAAGAGGAGAGCTGGAAGAGATGTTGAGGGAGAAGCAGTAGGAAAGAATGGGAAACCAGGAGGAAGAAGAAAGGAGAGACCAGGAAGAAGACATGTTGAGGAAGTTGCAGGACGAGAGAAGGAAAAGACAACAGAAAGAAAGGATGAGGCAAAACGAGGATGAGGAGAGAAAAAAAATAAATAAAAACAGGAAATGTTAAGGAGAGAGGAGGAAGAGAGGACAGGACAAGAAAAAAAAACGTGCTGAAAAACGCGAGAAGGGATCTTGGCACTGTTGTGAAATGATGCTTGGTTTTAAGGAAACTGTAAATTAATGTTTGAAAAAAAAAATAAAAGTAAAATATGAGAAAACAGAAAAAAAGACAGCATAAGTATAGGAATAAGCAAAATAACATGGTGTGAAGAAAGGTATATAGTAGCCTAATAAATAAATTACAAATAGATAAAAGTAAAATAAAAAGTAGTAATGATATTATAATAGGTATTCTGTAGATGGTATACAGTAGTGCAGTGCTTGGAATGCATTATGTTAGGGATTGATGATGAAACATCATATCAGTGTTATAGTGCCCAATACACTATAAGATAAAACAATAAAAACGTAATAAATTAATAAAACAAACAAAAAATTAATTAGTAAATGTAGAGTAACAATAAAACGAATGCATAGATTTAAGTAGGTCCTGAAATATACATGAAATAATGACCAATGATTCTGGGTAAAGGAATACGTAATGTTCTGTTATTCCAGTTATTGAGTTAATTAGCTCTGAATGCCCTCCAGTGTTGTCATGCCCCTCCGATAATTACCGAATTCTCTATCAAGGTTATATTACAGTGTTGCCTTTCAATATTATAAAGTAATGTTTCAAAGTGTTTTCTTTCAAAAGTTATGGTCATATCTATTAATATTACAGTTTTATCTTTCAAATTAGAGGTGTTATCTTTGTATTTAATACTGGTACCTTTTTAAGTCTTTCAAAATTATAGTTCAATCGTTCAAAGTTATAGTGCTATCTTTCAAAGTTATAGTGCTATCTTTCAAAGTTATAGTGCTATCTTTCAGTTATAGTGCTATTTTTCAAACTTACAGTGCTATCCTTCAAAGCTATAGTGCTATCTTTCAGTTATAGTGCTATTTTTCAAACTTACAGTGCTATCCTTCAAAGTTATAGTGCTACCTTTCAAAGTTATAGTGCTATCTTTCAAAATTATAGGGATACCTTTCAGAGGTATAGGGCTATCTTTCAAAGTTATAGTGATATCTTTCAAAGTTTTAGTGCTATTTTTCAAAATCTTAGAGTTCTTTCACTACTATAGATTCATGTTTCAAAGTTCTAGTATCATACTTCAGAATTATAGTTGCATCTTTCAGTATTATAGTATAATCTTTCAAAGTTATACCATTATAGTGTTATCTTTGAATTTTAATCTGTTACCTTACAATATCATAGCATAATCTTTTCAAAATTATAGTCTTATCTATCGAATATTGTAGTCTAATTTCACACAGTTCATTCCATTTCAGCGGGACAAGGCTGCGGAGTGTTCCCTGCAGTACAGTTGTCGCAGGAAGTCATGTTACGCGTCTCTAAATATCTGTACATCGAACAAATGTTTAATTATCTCACAACGACTTTTTTTTAAAGGCTAAAGAGATTATTAGTCGAGTTATCATTTTATATTTTTCGTACATATAATGCAGATCCACTTAAAGACTTCGATCAGGTTCCCTCTTATCCTAATGCATGCAAATTTAAAAGTTTCAATCTCCTTTCATGAAAAGTATTCCTCATCTCTTCTATCCTTTTAGTTACTCTGCTTTGTACTGATTCTAATAGACCTATATCCTTCTTATAACATGGATACAAGAACTGTACATATAAATCAAAATGAGGTCTGACCAGCACCAAAAAACTACTTCAGGACATCCATTTTTTCACACTCATAAAAATGGATCCCGAAATATGATATATTTTATTTCTTGCCCTTGTACGATTATTTTCTCAGACGGAGATCGAAGCTAACTATAACTCCTAAATCTTTTTCGTTCCCTGATCTTACGAAACCTTCGTTATTTGTAATGTACATACTGTGTGGGTTTCTTCTACCTACGCTAAGTACCTTACATTTTTTTTCTTTTTTATGTAGGAAGGACACTGGCCAAGGGCAACAAAAATCTAATAAAAAAAATGCCCACTGAAATGACAGTCCCATAAAAGGATCAAAGCAGTGGTCAAAAATTGGTGGATAAGTGTCTTGAAACCTCCCTCTTGAAGGAATTCAAGCCATAGGAAGGTGGAAATACAGAAGCAGGCAGGGAGTTCCAGAGTTTAACAGAGAAAGGGATGAATGACTGAGAATACTGGTTAACTCTTGCGTTAGAGGTGGACAGAATAGGGGTGAGAGAAAGAAAAAAGTCTTGTGCAGCGAGACCGCGGAAGGAGGGGAGCATGCAGTTAGCAAGATCAAAAGAGCAGTTAGCATGAAAATAGCGGTAGAAGACAGCTAGATGTGCAACATTGCGGCGGTGAGAGAGAGGCTGAAGACAGTCAGTTAGAGGAGAGGAGTTGATGAGACGAAAAGCTTTTGATTCCACCCTGTCTAGAAGAGCAGTATGAGTGGAACCCCCCCAAGACATGTGAAGCATACTCCATACATGGACGGATAAGGCCCTTGTACAGAGTTAGCAGCTGGGGGGGTGAGAAAAACTGGCGGAGACGTCTCAGAACACCTAACTTCATAGAAGCTGTTTTAGCTAGAGATGAGATGTGAAGTTTCCAGTTCAGATTATAAGTAAAGGACAGACCGAGGATGTTCAGTGTAGAAGAGGGGGACAGCTGAGTGTCATTGAAGAAGAGGGGATAGTTGTCTGGAAGGTTGTGTCGAGTTGATAGATGGAGGAATTGAGTTTTTGAGGCATTGAACAATACCAAGTTTGCTCTGCCCCAATCAGAAATTTTAGAAAGATCAGAAGTCAGGCGTTTTGTGGCTTCCCTGCGTGATACGTTTACCTCCTGATGGGTTGGACGTCTATGAAAAGACGTGGAAAAGTGCAGGGTGGTATCATCAGCGTAGGAGTGGATAGGACAAGAAGTTTGGTTTAGAAGATCATTAATGAATAATAAGAAGAGAGTGGGTGACAGGACAGAACCCTGAGGAACACCACTGGTAATAGATTTAGGAGAAGAACAGTGACCGTCTACCACAGCAGCAATAGAACGGTCAGAAAGGAAACTTGAGGTGAAGTTACAGAGAGAAGGATAGAAACCGTAAGAAAGTAGTTTGGAAATCAAAGCTTTGTGCCAGACTCTATCAAAGGCTTTTGATATGTCCAAGGCAACAGCAAAAGTTTCACCAAAATCTCTAAAAGAGGATGACCAAGACTCAGTAAGGAAAGCCAGAAGATCACCAGTAGAGCGGCCTTGACGGAACCCATACTGGCGATCAGATAGAAGGTTGTGAATTGATAGATGTTTAAGAATCTTCCTGTTGAGGATAGATTCAAAAACTTTAGATAAGCAGAAAATTAAAGCAATAGGACGGTAGTTTGAGGGATTAGAGCGGTCACCCTTTTTAGGAACAGGTTGAATGTAGGCAAACTTCCAGCAAGAAGGAAAGGTAGATGTTGACAGACAGAGCTGAAAGAGTTTGACTAGGCAAGGTGCAAGCACGGAGGCACAGTTTCGGAGAACAGTAGGAGGGACCCCATCAGGTCCATAAGCTTTCCGAGGGTTTAGGCCAGCGAGGGCATGGAAAACATAATTGCGAAGGATTTTAATAGGTGGCATGAAGTAGTCAGAGGGTGGAGGAGAGGGAGGAACAAGCCCAGAATCGTCCAAGGTAGAGTTTTTAGCAAAGGTTTGAGCAAAGAGTTCAGCTTTAGAAATAGATGTGATAGCAGTGGTGCCATCTGGTTGAAGTAGAGGAGGGAAAGAAGAAGAAGCAAAGTTATTGGAGATATTTTTGGCTAGATGCCAGAAATCACGAGGGGAGTTAGATCTTGAAAGGTTTTGACATTTTCTGTTAATGAAGGAGTTTTTGGCTAGTTGGAGAACAGACTTGGCATGGTTCCGGGCAGAAATATAAAGTGCATGAGATTCTGGTGATGGAAGGCTTAAGTACCTTTTGTGGGCCACCTCTCTATCATGTATAGCACGAAAACAAGCTGTGTTAAACCAAGGTTTAGAAGGTTTAGGACGAGAAAAAGAGTGAGGAATGTACGCCTCCATGCCAGACACTATCACCTCTGTTATACGCTCAGCACACAAAGACGGATCTCTGACACGGAAGCAGTAGTCATTCCAAGGAAAATCAGCAAAATACCTCCTCAGGTCCCCCCAACTAGCAGAGGCAAAACGCCAGAGGCACCTTCGCTTAGAGGGATCCTGAGGAGGGATTGGAGTGATAGGACAAGATAAAGATATGAGATTGTGATCGGAGGAGCCCAACGGAGAAGAAAGGGTGACAGCATAAGCAGAAGGATTAGAGGTCAGGAAAAAGTCAAGAATGTTGGGCGTATCTCCAAGACGGTCAGGAATACGAGTAGGGTGTTGCACCAATTGCTCTAGGTCATGGAGGACAGCAAAGTTGTAGGCTAGTTCACCAGGATGGTCAGTGAAGGGAGAGGAAAGCCAAAGCTGGTGGTGAACATTGAAGTCTCCAAGAATGGAGATCTCTGCAAAAGGGAAGAGGGTCAGAATGTGCTCCACTTTGGAAGTTAAGTAGTCAAAGAATTTCTTATAGTCAGAGGAGTTAGGTGAGAAGTATACAGCACAGATAAATTTAGTATGAGAGTGACTCCGTAGTCGTAGCCAGATGGTGGAAAACTCGGAAGATTCAAGAGCGTGGGGACGAGAGCAGGTTAAGTCATTGCGCACGTAAACGCAGCATCCAGCTTTGGATCGAAAATGAGGATAGAGAAAATTAACAGAAAATGTCAAAACCTTTCAACATCTAACTCCCCTCGTGATTTCTGGCATCTAGCCAAAAATATCTCCAATAACTTTGCTTCTTCTTCTTTCCCTCCTCTACTTCAACCAGATGGCACCACTGCTATCACATCTATTTCTAAAGCTGAACTCTTTGCTCAAACCTTTGCTAAAAACTCTACCTTGGACGATTCTGGGCTTGTTCCTCCCTCTCCTCCACCCTCTGACTACTTCATGCCACCTATTAAAATTCTTCGCAATGATGTTTTCCATGCCCTCGCTGGCATGGAAAACATCAGGTCGATAAGCTCGGAAGGCTTATGGACCTGATGGGGTCCCTCCTACTGTTCTCCGAAACTGTGCCTCCGTGCTTGCACCTTGCCTAGTCAAACTCTTTCAGCTGTGTCTGTCAACATCTACCTTTCCTTCTTGCTGGAAGTTTGCCTACATTCAACCTGTTCCTAAAAAGGGTGACCGCTCTAATCCCTCAAACTACCGTCCTATTGCTTTAATTTCCTGCTTATCTAAAGTTTTTGAATCTATCCTCAACAGGAAGATTCTTAAACATCTATCACTTCACAACCTTCTATCTGATCGCCAGTATGGGTTCCGTCAAGGCCGCTCTACTGGTGATCTTCTGGCTTTCCTTACTGAGTCTTGGTCATCCTCTTTTAGAGATTTTGGTGAAACTTTTGCTGTTGCCTTGGACATATCAAAAGCCTTTGATAGAGTCTGGCACAAAGCTTTGATTTCCAAACTACTTTCTTACGGTTTCTATCCTTCTCTCTGTAACTTCATCTCAAGTTTCCTTTCTGACCGTTCTATTGCTGCTGTGGTAGACGGTCACTGTTCTTCTCCTAAATCTATTACCAGTGGTGTTCCTCAGGGTTCTGTCCTGTCACCCACTCTCTTCTTATTATTCATTAATGATCTTCTAAACCAAACTTCTTGTCCTATCCACTCCTACGCTGATGATACCACCCTGCACTTTTCCACGTCTTTTCATAGACGTCCAACCCATCAGGAGGTAAACATATCACGCAGGGAAGCCACAAAACGCCTGACTTCTGATCTTTCTTAAATTTCTGATTGGGGCAGAGCAAACTTGGTATTGTTCAATGCCTCAAAAACTCAATTCCTCCATCTATCAACTCGACACAACCTTCCAGACAACTATCCCCTCTTCTTCAATGACACTCAGCTGTCCCCCTCTTCTACACTGAACATCCTCGGTCTGTCCTTTACTTATAATCTGAACTGGAAACTTCACATCTCATCTCTAGCTAAAACAGCTTCTATGAAGTTAGGTGTTCTGAGACGTCTCCGCCAGTTTTTCTCACCACCCCAGCTGCTAACTCTGTACAAGGGCCTTTTCCGTCCATGTATGGAGTATGCTTCACATGTCTTGGGGGGGTTCCACTCATACTGCTCTTCTAGACAGGGTGGAATCAAAAGTTTTTCGTCTCATCAACTCCTCTCCTCTAACTGACTGTCTTCAGCCTCTCTCTCACCTCCGCAATGTTGCATATCTAGCTGTCTTCTACCGCTATTTTCATGCTAGCTGCTCTTTTGATCTTGCTAACTGCATGCCTTCCCTTCTTCCGCGGCGTCGCTGCACAAGACTTTTTTCTTTCTCTCACCCCTATTCTGTCCACCTCTCTAACGCAAGAGTTAACCAGTATTCTCAATCATTCATCCCTTTCTCTGTTAAACTCTGGAACTCCCTGCCTGCTTCTGTATTTCCACCTTCCTATGACTTGAATTCCTTCAAGAGGGAGGTTTCAAGACACTTATCCACCAATTTTTGACCACTGCTTTGACCCTTTTATGGGACTGTCATTTCAGTGGGTATTTTTTTTTTTATTAGATTTTTGTTGCCCTTGGCCAGTATCCTTCCTACATAAAAAAAAAAATATATATATATATATATATATATATATATATATATATATATATATATATATATATATATATATATATATATATATATATATATATATATATATATATATATATATATATATATATATATATATATATATATATATATATATATATATATATATATATATATATATATATATATATATATATATATATATATATATATATATATGTTACAGTCAAACTGTGAAATCAGTCATTTCGTGAAATAACTGAAATTCTTAGTCATTACATGTATTGCCTGTGGAGGCCAGTCAGTTCAGGAAATGACTGAAAATTATAGCCATTTCATGAAATGACTAAATTTTTTGCCCAGCTATTTCACGAAATGACTAAAGAAATTTAGTAGAAATTCAGGATTATCTACATAATTTGTTTTTATTCAAATACAGTATAGTTTAAAAGCATGTTAAAATACAGTATATTTTAAAAGCATGTTAAAGTTCATAAAAAAATCACAAATTACAAAAGTACAACTGTAGTTCAAAAATAAATCACTTAAACAATAGAATTACATATGACAACACAATTACTCATTCATGCTACTTGTTTGTACAATTAAGGCTGTTATGACATCTACTATTGCAAAGCTGTTTAGATTTGAAACATTTACATCGGTTTGATTGGCATTTTTTGTGACCATTACAAGAACACTTAACAAAACTTTGTCCTCCATTGACAGATTCTTTGATAACGGCTTCTCGGAGAGAAATTTCTGTATCACTGTTAATGTCACCCTTTCTCAGCAATCTTTCAGGACAAATGTCAAATTGATTCCTTGAATAGCTTCCTTTTAGAACACCACTTTTGGTAGCTACTTTGTACTGATCGTTTATGCTCCTACTCACTATAACTCCTAAGATGTTCCTTGGGTCTCCACGACCTCGATCAACTAAAGGAATGGGAAGAGAAACGTTGTCTCCTATCTCACCTGCTTTTGACTCTATTCGACTTCTCTTCACCATACGCTCCGCTTGTTGTTTCTGGGATTCGCAGGCAGCTATACGTTGGGAGTTGATGCTGTGTTGCAGTTGATCAAGATCAGGGTGATGAGGGGATACAGGTTCATGTTCTTCTTCTTGTTCTTGTCCATGTACTTGTTCTGGTTCACTGGCAGCTATACGTTGGGAGTTGACATCAATTTCTTGCTCATCCTCGTTAATTTCGGCTGCGACTGGTTCTTGGTCTGTACTTTCTGTTTCAGGATTGTTGGTATCAGTTTCTCTTTCTTGAAGCAAGGTTACAAGGTCTTGTTCAGACTGCAGGGAACTGATGATTTCTTGTGGAAGTGATGTTGATGTCAGTCCGACTCTGGCATTCACACCAAACATTGCAGCATATGGACTTCTCTTGATCCCTGCGTGATAGGCAGAATTCTTGGAGAATTGAACAAATTTTATGCCCGTTGCCCAGTCCGTTGAGTTATTGTCAGCCAT
>NC_087172.1:9603415-9613415 GCF_035594125.1 Scylla paramamosain
GTCCCAATTATTTATAATCAGTTTGTAGTTTATAATTTTTTTTTACTGGTAAAAGGAAACATTAAAAAAGTGTTTTTAATGTCTCCTTTTACCAGTTATTATTTTATATCCATACTTATATTATAAATGAAAAGGGAAAAAATATAGTTGTTTTTTTCATATTTATTTCATACATTTTAACATATTTTTATATGCAATACATTTTTATTTTGTTTACATTTACTCGTCGCTATCCTCCGCCTCGTAGCCCTTCGGCGTCTCGATCATGGGGGACATTATGGCCTTTTTCGCCGGCGATTTCGTCTTCTGGCCCTGGAGTTTGGTGGTCGTACTTGTGTGCTGCAGGGTCTTGACGGGGGACGGTGAACAGCCGAGTATAGATTCCCACTGTATTGGGGTGGGCACCTGCTGCTGCTGTGGCTGCTGAGGGAATTGTTGCTGTTCTGATTGTTGAGGCTGGTATTGTTGTTGAGGCTGTTGGTACTGTTGTTGTTGAGGCTGTTGGTACTGTTGTTGTTGGTATTGGGGCTGCGAGTAATGTGGCTGCTGGTACTGCGGCTGATGATAGACTGGAGGAGGAGGAGGAGGAGCAGGAGCAAGAGTAGGCGGTGCAGGAGGCTGCCACAGGTGCGATGGGCTCGCAACTCCTAGTGGCATGGGCACAGAATCCAGCAACCTCCTCGGGTCTTTAATAGCACTCCTGGCCATCACTGGTTCCTCCATGAGGCTGATCATGTACGCGATCTTGGAGAAGAGTACTCCATGATGCATGGGGGAAACCTTCTTCAGGCGAGTGTACATAAATTCAACAAACTGCCGGATGTCAGCGTCAGGTCCCTCGACTGGTGGTTTTCGTGTAGCTAGCAGCTGTGCACTCTGGAGCAGTTCTTGGATGGCACTGCTCTCCTGGGTAGATTTGGTGGATCGTGGGCTGGATAGTTCCTCCTCCTGCCGTTCCTTCTTCCTCTTCCTCCTGGCAATTGAGTGGGCCGATAGGACAGACTCATGGCTGGAGGAATCTTGATCGTCACCTTGTCTGCCGAAGTCATCACTAGGGTGCGTACTTTCGTGGGCGATGTGACCTGCCAGGAAGGCCCAAACCTCGACGATCTTCTGCTCCCTCTGCGTCCTCGGCCTGGCTGCTGATCCACTCTTGCTCTCCCTCTTCTCGATTTTCCCAAAATCTGTTCTCTTCTTGTCCACCACCTTCTTCACCTGCTGGTGAGAACAGTCCGAGAAAGTTTGGGCCAGGTCCTTCCAGAGGCTCTCCTTCCACGCCGGATTCAGCCACTTCTCGTTTCGCTTATCGTAGAGCTCTGGATGCAACTGGACGTAGTTTGCTATCTCCCTCAGTTGGTCGTCGTTGAAGGGGTAGTCCTGAACGTCTTTCTTGGATGGCCGAGTGCGTTTCCTGGAGAGCCCAGCAACAGGTTGTACCTTCACCACTTCCACATCAGGAACGTCAGTGTCGTCAGGAACCTCAGGAGGAACATCACCAGTTTCTTCCTCCTGCAGACTCGGGGAAGACTCCTGCTGTGGTGCTTGCTGCTTGCCTTTCTTGGGCATCTTGGAAAGGTTGGCTGGAGATGGGAGGGTTCTTCTTCTGTCTGTGTTTGCGAGATAAGTGACCATGTGGCCCACGGGTGCTGTTTATATACCCCTTGGATCAGGTCACGTGAGAGGCAATTATACAGCTCGCCACCACCTCGCGCTAACTTCGTGCCCACCTCGGACTAACGTCGCGCCCACCTCGCACTAACCTCGTACCACCCCGCACCACACCTCGTGACACCTCGCGCCCAGGTAGCACGAGCTCGCACCACTGCGCGCCAGGCGCGACGTCGTGCCAATAGGCGCGAGGTGTCTCGAACAGGGTACGAGGTGTCACGAGGTGATGGCACGAGGTGGGGCCGACGTCGCCACTTCGTAAACCTTCTAAACCTTAAACTGCATACCTCCCCCTCCTACTACCTCGCTGTGCAAAGCTTTCTGTCTTTTCTTACCCATATTCTGTTCACTTCCCTAGTGCAAGAGTCAATAAGTATTTTCGTTCGTTCAGCCTATTTACTGGTAAGACAGGAATGCTCTATTTCATCCTAGCTGTAACACGTTTCATAGCTGAGATTCGCTAGAACCGCTTCGTGAATACGGGCCCTGGAATTCCGTGCCTGCTTCTGTATTTTCTCCTTCCTTAAACTCTTTCAAGAGGAAGATCTGAAGACAATTCATGAGATATTTTTGTACTTGTCTTCTAACTGATTCCTTTATTGTCTTACATTTTTTTTTCTTTTTATCAGATTTTGTCATTCTTGCACATAAGCCTTCTTATACCTCCTTATACAAAAAGACAAAAGCACTTACTGTTACGGCAAAGTCATCCCAAAGGAGGCACATATGGATTAGTGTGGGGGTGATGGAAACCTATAGCAGACCCTTCCTATGTTCCCATGTTCATGATACTACACTGATAGCAAAGTATACTGATACTGATACCAAACCGTGATGCAGACTTACAACGACTAGAGTCTAACATCAACACAGAAAGTGAAAATCTTGGCCTTTCCTCGAACAAAGAGAAAACAGAAGTAATGGTCATTTTGAAGAAACTGCTGATTTTTTCCACGGAACAAAATTTTGTTGCAAGTTCATAACTTCAACTATTTGTGATCATGGATAACATCTGATGGTAAATGTGAAACAGATATAAAAGCAAGAACAGCAATGACAAGAACAGCTTTACAGTAATTCTGAATATCCTAAAAAAAAATAATAAAATAACAACTGGCATCTCACTTGGAACATAACAATGGTCTCCGGCAATGACGATAATATTCCACATACTTTCCCAAAGCTAGCAAATTTTGGTTCAGCTCAGCGTATCCTCGTGATATCTACGATAGAGAGGCGGCCCACATAAGTCTGTTAGCCTTCCATCCATTGAAACTCATGAAGTTTATGTTTCTTCCCGAAATTATGCCATATTTGTTCTCCAACTTCAGAAATTCTTTCATAAATAAGAAATATCACAATCTAGCCAGTTCATCATGTAACTTCTGACATTTATCCAAAAAATATTTCCAACAGTTTCTTTCTTCTTTCCCTATCTTTTCATGTACCAGAGGTTCTGAACTAGGAAAACAAAACTGGAAAAAAAAATGTCTTTTGAAGGTGCCATTTTCTATGGAAAACAGCCCAAAAGTTACGAAAATCATATTGTAAAGTGTCACTCTTGAAAAATTTAATTCATAGACAGGAGGAAATACAAAATTTAACAGTAGTTTCCAGAGTTTACGAGTTGATGGGATGTAAGTCTGAGAATACTGATTAACTCTTGCTTTAAGGAGGTGGACAGAATATAGATAATAGCAGGTAAAAAGACTTGAGCAGCGAGAAGGGAGGATGCATGCAATCAGCAAGATCAGAAGACCAGTTAGCATGAATATAGCGATAGAAGATAGCAAGGGCTGTAACCTTGCAGCGAAAGGATAGAGGTTAAAGGCCATCAGTAAGAAGAGAGGCATTATCATCTCCTCTATCTCTCTAACTGATCTCTTCTCTCAGATATTTGCTGACAACTCCATACTGGATGAGGTCAGGACTTGTTCCTCCTTCACCTTCCTCTCTAACTATTGCACGCCTGTTATAAAAAATCTTCGTCATAATGTTTTCTACTGTGTGCTCTCCGGCCTTGCTCCTCGGAAGGACTTGATAGAGTCCTTCCTATTGTTACCCATAACTGTTCACTGCTAGCTTAGGCAAGCTTTTCTTTCTTTATAAACATCCATTTTTCCTTCTTTCTAGAAGTTTCAACAGTGACCCCTCCTGTTCTTAAAACCATCGACATATAGATTTGATTTCCTGCATTTCTAAAGTGTTTTTTCTTTTTTATTTATCCTCAATAAAAAAATTCTGAACTACGTATCTGCTCATAACATTCTGTCTAATTTTCCCTCATATGGTCTTCATCATTCCTCACCATTATTTCAAGTTTTCCTTCTGTCGCCGCAGTGGTAGATGGTCATTGTTCTACAGGGCTCCTTTCCTTTCACTCATCCTATTCCTATCATTCATAGATTATACGTATCTTTGGAGACCACCATCTTGTCCTGTTCTTTCTTGCAGTAATGATTTTACCGTCCATTTTTTGACGCCAATTGCCAGACACCTAACCCACTAGGAAATAACCAGCTCCAAAGAACTTTTCTTTAATTTCTAAATGGAGCACGACAAATCTTGTATTGTTCGATGGATCAAAAATTCAATTCCTCCATCTATCCTTTAAACACAGCCATTCATACAACTGTCACCTCTTCTTCAGTGACACTTAACATTACCCATCGTCTACACTGAACATACATGAACCGTCCTTCACTAAAAATCTCAACGAGAAATTTCAAATATCTTCTCTTATTAAAACAACCTATATAAAGCTACTGGTTCTGTGTGGCCATCGCCAATATTTTTCCTTCTCCTAGCTACTAACTTTCCGTCCATGTACGGAATATTGCTCACACACAGGAGATTCAACTCAAAACTGCACTCCTAGACACGGTTGTTGTAACCCAAGAAACAAGAAGAAATGACACACATAAGAAGAAGGAAGAATGAAATAAGAATGAAAAAATGAAGAAAAAGAAGAAGAAAGTAAGAAGTAGAAAGAATAAATAAGGAAAGAAGATGATAAATACTAAAGGAGGTACCAAGATTACAAGACCCTATCACCACCCTGATAGATGAGAGACAAGACATGACCACCGAGGAGAACAAGATGCGGTGAGTCATCAAAAGACTAACAGAGCCGGACATTAGCAGCAGATTGCAAGAAGAGATACCCAGGTGGCTATCACTAAATTAGTATATAAGGGAAGCAGAGGCCACCGGAAGCAAATGACGTGGACAAGAGGGACACCCAGCACATTACAGGAAACGCCGCCTCGTTGTTCCTGACTAAAAGATGCGATTACCCAAGTTACTCGAGAATGAACCTTATTGAAAGTTAAGGGAAAATAAACTGTATAATCGAAGTATTTAAAAATAAATATAGTTACTTGATTGAAAATTGACCTTATGGAAAGTATAGGAAAATAAACCGTATGATCGAAGTACTGAAAAATAAATCTTAAATCAAAAGGAAACCTTTTTGGGGGGCAAAAGGTCACTCTAACATCATCTGTGTGTTATTAGGTGTAGGAGACGGAAATAGAGAGAACGAAACAGAGAGACAATCTAGACAGAGCTATCAGACCAGAGAGGGTCAATATGGGCAAGCCGCCTGTCACGGTGCCAGTAAGTAGACCCAGACAGTTGTAATGCGGTCAGAGTAAAATGTTTGTGCTATATATTGAGAGGGGGATTGGGTATGTGCTTTCTTATTGAATGTTAGTTGCGGGATCTGTGTGGGGTGTGTTTTATCATTAAGTGTTGATTACGTGAAGAGATTTGAATCGAAAGTGTAATGTTGTGTTCTGGGATATTTGATGGAATTTTCGTGAATAGAGACTAATCCAATTTTCGTAGTTTTTCGTTGTTGTCGGAAGTCGTATATTATCGTCTGAGTGTAAATATATGTAAATAATGCATATTAAGTAAAATTTATAAAATTTTAAATGCGTTCCTTTGAACCCACAAAAACACCAAGATCGTGCAACATAGAAGCACGACAGGATGGAGTTACGAAATTTTTGTCTCGTCGATTTCTCCTCTCCAGTAGACTGTTTTAATTCTATCACTCACCGCCGTAATGTTACATCTCTTACTGTCTTCTACTTTTATTTCCATGGTTACTGCTCTCCTGAATTTGCTGTCTGCCTCACCACCTCCCTTCCCACCGCGGCCGCTTTGCATAAGTCTCTTAATCTCATCCCTATTCTGTCCAGTATCTTCATTCTTTCGTCCCTTTTACTGATAAACAGTGAAACTCTCTCCCTGTCTCTTTACTTTTACCGCCTACGACATGACCTGTTTCAAAAGAAGAAAACCAAGGCATGTAAAAAAATAAATTGGCTAACTTTTTCGATTCTCATCTTTTTTTTTCTATTTTCTAATTCAATTGAATTGATTTATTTATTTTAAGTGTTTGGGACATGGGTGTTAAAAGAGATTTTCTTTCTTTTGCAATTTATTGTCTCTGACGTGCAAAAAAAAAAAATGTAATATTTGAGAAGCAGAGGAAGAAGTAGAATCATGACACATCAGTGAATGAGATAGAAGCAACACTGAGGAGAATGACGAATAAAATAGAATCCCGATCGAAACATATGAGGAGAAAGAAGAGAAAATAATCAGATGGCTTACGTATGCATTACACCTAGATCATGAACAACAGGAGATACGGAATGAGTGGCAGTACGACGTAATCTGTCCAGTGTTATCTATAAGGGAAAGGGTAATAGGATATTGCTTTTGACACACGCGGAAAAAGAAAATATATGAAAAAGTAATCGAGGGAAGACTGAGAAAGAAAGGTGAAAAAAAAGATCAGCATGGCTTCAGCGCAAGAAGGAGCATTGTTTACTTGTTATTTGGTCTGAAAGTGCTGTTAGAAAATGGATGGAAATAAAATATAAATAAATATTTCGCACTTATATATGCTGAAAAGGCATTTGACAGAATCAACAGGAAAAACCTTTGTTGGTATGAATGAAGAATATTACATAAACACAGAAGTTAGACTAGTGTGAAAAGTTAAGAACATTATTTAGTAAAGTGTGTGAACAAAATGAAGAGCGGACTAGTGGAAAACTATTAGTTTCTAATCAAAACAGGAGTGAAAGTAAGGAGGAATGCTCTCTCCTCAGCTATTCTTTTTTTACATGGGTATAATGCCTCAGCCACGAGTATGTGTATTTGTGGTGAAAGAGCGAATGTAGATTATACGCTAGTGCAGATGATGTAGCAGTGATTACTGGCACGGTTGAGCAACCATAGGAGGGGTGGACAAACGGAACAGTATTGGAAAGAAACGGTCTAAAAATTAATAAACCAAAACTGACAGAACTATAATTTGTAAAAATTATATATAAATAAATAAATAAGTAAATACCAGTTCAGGGGAAACTACAATAAACAAGTTGAAAATTCCAAATATTTGGGAGTATATTTTGACATGAAAAAAAAAAAAAAACGATGTCAAGAGGAGGGATGAACAAAAGGATAACAAATTACAACGCAAAATCAATATGCTGTATCCCTTACTGAAGGATAAGCGCACCAGACCATCCTAAATCTAATACTATTGCTGGTCATTGACCACCAAGAGTAAGTCCAAGTTTCAAGTCGCTGAAATGAGAATATTAAGTCTGATAAGAGAAGTAACAGGAAGAGGTATGACAAGAAGTGAAAGAGTAAAAGAGGAACTCGGCGTCTCAACTCTGCTGGAGGAAGTGCAGACATCAAAACTGGGACAGAATAGACACGTGAAAAAAAAAAAAAATAAATAAATAAATAAATAAAATAATGCGAAAGAAAAATCATAACAACACCTACGGCATAAGGTGCATAGAAAAAGACCTATGAAAAGGAGGAATAAGAAATTAATAGGATACGAGAGGCCCAAAGATGAAGCAAGTGAAAAAAAAAAAAAAAAACGTACGAGGATCGTGCAAGGAAACAAATATATATCGTGCAAGGAAAAAAATATATATATATATATATATATATATATATATATATATATATATATATATATATATATATATATATATATATATATATATATATATATATATATATATATATATATACGAGTATATATATATATATATATATATATATATATATATATATATATATATATATATATATATATATATATATATATATATATATATATATATATATATATATATATATATATATATATATATATATATATATATATATATATATATATATATATATATATATATATATATATATATATATATATATATATATATATATATATATATATATATATATATATATATATATATATATATATATATATATATATATATATATATATATATGTGTATATAATACGAGTATATATATATATAATAATATATATATATATATATATATATATATATATATATATATATATATATATATATATATATATATATATATATATATATATATATATATATATATATATATATATATATATATATATATATATATATATATATATATATATATATATATATATATATATATATATATATATATATATATATATATATATATATATATAATTTCGTGTTCAGTATGTTTCCACGTGGTTGAGTCCATACTATTTTTGTCTGTTTTTGCTGCGTACTCAAGGGATAACCGGCGAGGGGTGAGTGAGGTGTCGATTCCCTTGAGATGCAGTATGCAGCAGAAAAAAAAAAAAAAAAAGGTAAAAGTAGTATAGACTCAACCACGCGGAAACATATTGAACATGAAATGAAATATATGTATACATAATAATAATGTTACGACTGATAGATAGATAGATGGATAGATAGTTTTGTTGACCACAACAACATGCATTAATTATAATGTATATTGTTGTGGTCAACAAAACTATTGTAATTTTAAGTTAATGTATACATTAACTTAAAATTACAATAATTTTGGATCCATCCCAGATCATAATCTTGAATTACGTAAATCACAGAAGGTTTAACTTAGTTACCAAAGAACAAAATTACAGTAACGGAATATATAACCAACCAAAAAAGAGCAATAGTAACATATACACTAAAGATACAAAACAATATGGTCTATCATGTGTACAGGGTAGGATAAGATGAGGCTATGGCTGATTCTGAGAATACCAATTCAAAACTGAATTTACAATGAAAAATACAGTTGAATTATCATATGTGCCGCAGAATAAATTATCAAGTCCGACTAAGCCATATGCGTCACGGATATGTTGTGACAAGGGACACTCTTGTACGACATGACGTTCTGTCTACACCGTTCCGCAGGGACATAACCGCTCCTCCAGCGGTAGACGGCCACGTCCCCGCCTATTCCACCTGCCCACCTCTACAGCCAGCCAGTGTGCTGACAGGTGAAAGCGGCTAAATGACATCCTATGGTCTTCTCTAACTCCATGTCTACAAGTGTATACATCGTGTACCGTCAAGTCAGGTTTTATTTCCTTGTATGTTACTTTTCTTGACGAGTCCGAAAGAAAGATATTCTGCTTTAGGAATTCCATACCTACGGTAATGTCATCTTTGTGATGGAATAGTAAGTCCGATACATATGTTTTTGTGCTGTACCTTTCATTAAGAGTTACATTGATTGCAAGTATCAGAGGATCATCAGTCATGTTTGCACGTTCTTGCCAGATCGTCTCGAAAAATTTTCTTTGCTTGCTTCGAACAAGTTCCTTTAGTGGTAGATACCCTAACTCAACATAACACATTTCGTTACAAGTCGTTCCTTTCACACCCAGTAATTGCTTCAGACATAAGTTGTAAATTTTTGTCACCGGTCGGAGATCAGCATTTAGCCAAGATTCACAGCCATATAATAAAGCTGACATGAGAGCTGCATCAAAAATTCTTTTTTTAACAATAAAAGGAACATCATTGTTTTTCTTTAGAAATTATACAAATTTATTAACATGAGCCATCTTTGTGTTACCGTGAACCTTGACAGAAGAAGAAACCGAGCCATCACATGTGAATGGGGAACCTAAATATATGTACTGTTCACAATGCTCCATCACAAAGTCACCCAGCTCAAAAGGTTCTTTATCACTCTGGCTTCCACAGATAACAAAAAATTTTGTCTTTGATTAATTAATTTTCATCCCATAACTATCACAAAACTGTAACAAGATATCCAATTTTTTTCCGCATGTTCTCTTTCGTAGTAGCCAAGAGGACTGTATCGTCCATTAGTACAAGTACATGAAGCCAAGATAGAAAGCCCTCTGGTTCGCAGTTTCCTTTAATAAGCTTGATGAAGTCATTAACATAAATAATGAACAAAATGCAAGAAGGCGACTCTT
>NC_087172.1:9618415-9623415 GCF_035594125.1 Scylla paramamosain
ACACGGATATTTTGTATGCCAGTCAATATAGGCTTCCAATGTTTTGTAAGATTTACTGAAACAAGAATGGTCGCGACGTGGCGGTATCTATCGTGATCGACAGGAAAACTGCGTCTTACTTGTTACACACTAAAATAAATACAGTTATTGTTTGCATTCTATTAAAATAAATACAGTTATTGTTTGCATTTTATAAACACTAACACAACATCAACAAAAACACAAACAAAAACAGGTGTTTTCATAACAGTGATGTGATTCTTGTATCACGTAATCATAAATTTGTGGTGTTAATCTGTGTTCAAATTGTTCACTGTTCTAGTTTGATGAAATGACAACCTGATCATGGAAAGTGTCTGCAGTCTAAAGAGGCCTCACCAGCCAGATTTAGAAGAGTGCCTCATCTACCAAGAGAGAAAAATTAAAAGATTAATAAATGGAGGAGAACAAGGGTTTGAGACGTTAAAGCATGTTTCATTGACAAAAGATAAATTACTAGACACAAACAACAGGCCTGCAATCGATCAAATTCAAGCAGTATCATCATCAGAAGTAAGTCATCTGTGCTGGCACAAGTCATATTATTCATCCTTTACAAACAAGACTAAGATTCAGAGACTAGAAAAGAAAACCCAGAGCTCAAGACCTGAAAGTTTCGAATTTAGCTCATCATCCATAAAGCTGAGGAGCTCAACTACATCAGTCAGTTGGGAATTTTGTATCTTCTGCCAGGACAAAAAAAAAAGTAAAAGGAACATTATGCTCTGTCACCACATTCAAGATGAGTGACCTGATCTTGGATTTGTCCCATTATGACCTAGAGACCCATACATGACTAGCTGGTGTTAGTGATCTTATCGCCGCAGGAGAGAAATATCATCCAAACTGCTTTAAGAGGTTGCACCGAAATGCATTGAAATCTAAATGATATTCAGAAGAAACAGATCTTGCCATGGAATGAGAGAGATCAGAGAATCAGCAAACACGGGACATGTCATTCAACTGAGTGAAGTGTGGAACAAATACTGTGAGTTAGCAGTGAAAGCAAAAGTTCATATACCAGTATCATTCATGAGTAGAAGAACCACGGAGGAGGAAGTAGACACCTGCCGAAACGATAATTACTCCCAGTGAAGTCTAAAGCACTGTTCAGTGGGTGCTGTGAACTTATCATTAAACCCAGCTGTGACCTCACTGAACGTTTCCCTTTGTGTCTCACAACACAAGGGGGCAGTCACAGCCTGCCCTCTAAAGACAACTCTCTTCCTCCACACAAAACTACAAGCACCTAATAACACACACACCCTTCACTCAAAAATTTCAAAATCATCATGGCGACTCCTACACCAGACCTCGGAGTCCCCATCTGGGGAGGGGACCATAAAGGTCCCCAGGTCGGACTGCCTTTCTGTCGACGACCCTAAGTGTCTTGACACCCCCCCCTCAACTTTTTCTTCATTAACTTCTGCAACATTCGCGATCTAAGATCTCATTTTCAATCTGTAGAACACCACCTCTCTTCTTCTAAACCTCATCTTCTTTTCCTCACTGAAACTCAGGTGTCTGAGGCAACTGACAGTAGCCCCTTTTCTGTTCCCTCCTACTTTCTCTATCCTCATTTTCGATCCAAAGCTGGATGCTGCGTTTATGTGCGCAATGACTTAACCTGCTCTCGCGACCACGCTCTTGAATGTTTCGAGTTTTCCACCATCTGGCTACGACTACAGAGTCACTCTCAAACTAAATTTATCTGTGCTGTACACCTCTCTCCTAACTCCTCTGACTATAAGAAATTCTTTGACTACTTAACTTCCAAAGTGGAGCACATTCTGACCCTCTTCCCTTTTGCAGAGATCTCCATTCTTGGAAACTTCAATGTTCACCAGCTTTGGCTTTCCTTTCCCTTCACTGACCATCCTGGTGAACTAGCCTACAACTTTGCTATCCTCCATGACCTAGAGCAATTGGTGCAACACACTACTCGTATTCCTGACCGTCTTGGAGATATGCCCAACATTCTTGACCTTTTCCTGACCTCTAATCCTTCTGCTTATGCTGTCACCCTTTCTTCTCCGTTGGGCTCCTCCGATCACAATCTCATATCTATATCGTGTCCTATCGCTGCAATCCCTCATCAGGATCCCCCTAAGTGAAGGTGCCTCTGGCGTTTTGCCTCTGCTAGTTGGGGGGACCTGAGGAGGTATTTTGCTGATTTTCCTTGGAATGACTACTGCTTCTGTGTCAGAGACCCGTTTTTGTGTGCTGAGCGCATAACAGAGGTGATAGTGTCTGGCATGAAGGCATACATTCCTCATTATTCCTTTATCTCGTCGTAAACCTTCTAAACCTTGGTTTAACACTGCTTGCTCTCGTGCTATACATGATAGAGAGGTGGCCCAGAAAAGGTACTTAAGCCTTCCATCACCAGAATCTCATGCACTTTATATTTCTGCCCGGAACCATGCCGTCTGTTCTCCAACTAGCCAAAAACTCCTTCATTAACAGAAAGTGTCAAAACCTTTCAAGATCTAACTCCCCTCGTGACTTCTGGCATCTAGCCAAAAATATCTCCAATAACTTTGCTTCTTCTTCTTCTTTCCCCTCTTCTATTTCAAACAGATGGCACCACTGTTACATAAGAACATAAGAAATAAGGGAAGCTGCAAGAAGCGACCAGGCTTACACATGGCAGTATCACATCTATTTATAAAGCTGAACTCTTCGCTCAAACCTTTGCTAAAAACTCTACCTTGGACGATTCTGGACTTGTTCCTCCCACTCCTCCACCCTCTGACTACTTCATGCCACCTTCGCAATGATGTTTTCCATGCCCTTGCTGGCCTAAACCCTCGGAAGGCTTATGGACCTGATGGGGTCCCTCCTATTGTTCTCCGAAACTGTGCCTCCGTGCTTGCACCTTGCCTAGTCAAACTCTTTCAGCTCTGTCTGTCAACATCTACCTTTCCTTCTTGCTGGAAGTTTGCCTACATTCAACCTGTTCCTAAAAGGGGTGACCATTCTAATCCCTCAAACTACCGTCCTATTGCTTTAATTTCCTGCCTATCTAAAGTTTTCGAATCTATCCTCAACAGGAAGATTGTTAAACATCTTTCACTTCACAACCTTCTATCTTATCGCAAGTATAGGTTCCGTCAAGGCCGCTCTACTGGTGATCTTCTGGCTTTCTTTACTGAGTCTTGGTCATCCTCTTTTAGACATTTTGGTGAAACTTTTGCTGTTGCCTTGGACATATACCACCCTGCACTTTTCCACGTCTTTACATAGACGTCCAACCATTCAGGAGGTAAACATTTCACGCAGGGAAGCCACAGAACGCCTGACTTCTGATCTTTCTAAAATTTCTGATTGGGGCAGAGCAAACTTGGTATTGTTCAATGCCTCAAAAACTCAATTCCTCCATCTATCAACTCGACACAACCTTCCAGACAACTATCCCCTCTTCTTCAATAACACTCAACTGTCCCCCTCTTCTACAATGAACATCCTCAGTCTGTCCTTTACTTATAATCTGAACTGGAGACTTCGCATCTAATCTCTAGCTAAAACAGCTTCTATGAAGTTAGGTGTTCTGAGACGTCTCCGCCAGTTTTTCTCACCCCCACCCCCCGCTGCTAAATCTGTACAAGGGCCTCATCCGTCCATGTATGGAGTATGCTTCACATGTCTGGGGTTCCACTCATACTGCTCTTCTAGACAGGGTGGAATCAAAAGCTTTTCGTCTCATCAACTCCTCTCCTCTAACTGACTGTCTTCAGCCTCTCTCTCACCGCCGCAATGTTGCATCTCTAGTTGTCTTCTACCGCTATTTTCATGCTAACTGCTCTTCTGATCTTGCTAACTGCATGCCTCCCCACCTCCCGTGGCCTCGCTGCACATGACTTTCTTCTTTCTCTCACCCCTATTCTGTCCACCTCTCTAACGCAAGAGTTAACCAGTATTTTCAATCATTCATCCCTTTCTCTGGTAAACTCTGGAACTCCCTGCCTGCTTCTGTATTTCCACCTTTCTATGACTTGAATTCCTTCAAGAGGGAGGTTTCAAGACACTTGCTCATCAATTTTTGACTACTGCTTTGACCCTTTTATGGGACTGGCATTTCAGTGGGCATTTTGTTTTATTGGATTTTTGTTGCCCTTGGCCAGTGTCCTTCCTACATAAAAAAAAAAAAAAAAAAATTTCAAAGAAAACTTCAAGTATATGCGCATGACTCTTATGACTTTGTTATAGTGTCCAACCGATATGTGTTGCTTGAGCCTAGGAAATTTGAACATGTGCCTATTTCAGATCTTATTTCACAGGAAGAGTCTTTTACAATCCCTACATATCTGCCTCTTTCTGAGGGATTACTAGAAGTGATCCATGTAGCCTTGAAACAGAGAGGAGACATTCTTGCGCACCCCAAGTACACTGGATTTGTTGTCAGTGAGGACAAGATGATAGAATGTGTTCCTGAGAATGTGTTTCTGTTGCCGTATTTCATGCACTACAACCATGTGAACTAAGTTTGCTTGGGGACCATCTACTTGAACGAGATGTACCAGCTTCCAGAAGAGGTTAAGAAGAAATCTGAAGATGGCAACGTCAAGCGCTCCTCAATGCGTTGGGTTTAGGAAGGGGGATAAAAACCCAACTACTTGTCAACATGAACAGTTCAGCTCCTCAATGCGCTTTAACCAAGTGGACCCAGACCAGAGTTAAAAGTGGCTTGGCTGTATTGGCAAGAAAGGGGGTGGCATCATTGGCATCACAAATACCATTTTAGCTTTCAGCAGATGGGCTCTGTCTTTCAATCTTCGATCTCAGATTGCCCACTTCACCAGAGCTGCTGTTGGTCTTGCAATTCACATTGACTGTATCCATTATGAAACAACAAAAATAAGAATGAAGCTGGATTCGAGAGTTGAGGATTCATTGCTTACCGTCATGCAGAGATTTAGTTTATTCACAGATAACTTACCCCATACAGTGCAGAACACTAC
>NC_087172.1:9628415-9635915 GCF_035594125.1 Scylla paramamosain
TATATATATATATATATATATATATATATATATATATATATATATATATATATATATATATATATATATATATATATATATATATATATATATATATATATATATATATATATATATATATATATATATATATATATATATAGGAGGGACTCCGACCAAAACAAAAATCCAATAAAAAAAAAAAAAAAAGCCCACTGAGATGCCGGTCCCCGAAAAGAGTCCAGAGCTGAAGTCAAATATTGAAGGATAAGTGTCTTCAAACCTCCCTCTTAAAGGAATTCAAGTCATAAAAAGATGGAAATACAGAAACAGGCAGGGAGTTCCAGAGTTTATCAGAGACAGGGAAGAATGAATGCGAATACTGGTTAACTCTTGCACTAGAAATGTGAACAGAAAAAGGTGAGAAAAAGAAGAAAGTCTTGTGCAGCGAGGCCGCGGAAAGAGGGGAGGCATGCAGTTAGCAAGATCAGAAGAGCAGTTAGCATGAAAATGGCAGTAGAAGATAGCAAGAGATGCAACATTGCGGCGATGAGAAAGAGGCTGAAGACAGTCAGTTAGAGGAGAGGAGTTGATGAGACGAAAAGCTTTTGATTCCACCCTGTCTAGAAGAGCGGTATGAGTGGAACCTCCCCAGAGATGTGAAGAATACTCTATATATGGACGGATAAGGTCCCTGTACAGAGTAGCAGCTGAAAGGGTGAGAAAAACTGGCGGAAACGTCTCAGAATACCTAACTTCATAGAAGCTGTTTTAGCTAAAGATGAGATATGAAGTTTCCAATTTAGATTATAAGTAAAGGGCAGGCAGAGGAGCTTCATTTTAGAAGAGGGAGATAGTTGAGTGTCAGTGAAGAAGATGAGATAGTTCTCTGGAAGGTTGTGTCGAGTTTATAGATGGAGGAATCGCGTTTTTGAGGCATTGAACAATACTAAGTTTGCTCTTCCCCAATCAGAAAAAAATAAAGGGATCAGAAATCAGGCGTTCTGTGGCTCCACTGCGTGAGGGTTTGACATCTAGGAAAAGATATGGAAAAGTGCAGGGTGGTCCCATCACCGTAGGAGTGGATAGGACAAGAAGTTTGGTTTACAAGATCATTGATGAATAATAAGAAGAGAGTGAGTGACAGGACAGAACCCTGAGGAACGACACTGTTAAAAGATTTAGGAGAAGAAAAATGACCGTCTACCACAGCAGCAATAGAATGGTTAGAAAGGAAATTTGAGATAAAGTTACAGAGAGAAGGATAGAAGCCATAGGAGGATAGTTTGGAAGTCCAAAGCTTTGTGCCAGACTCTATCAAAAGCTTTTGATATGTCTAAGGCAAGAGCAAAAGTTTCACCAAAATCTCTAAAAGAGGATGATTAAGACTCAGTAAAGGAAGCCAGAAGATCACACTTAGAGCAACCTTGACGGAACCCATACTGGCGATCAGATAGAGAGTTGTGAAGTGATAGATGTATAAGAATCTTCTTGTTGAGGATAGATTAAAAAACTTTACAGGAAGGATATTAAAGCAATAGGACGGTAGTTTGAGTTATTAGAACGGCCACCCTTTTTAGGAGCAGGCTGAATATAGGCAAACTTCCAGCAAGAAGGAAAGGTTGATGTTGACAGACAGTTGAAAGTTTTTGACTAGGCAAGGTGCAAGCACGGAGGCGCAGTTTCGTAGAACAATAGGAGAGACTCCATCAGGTCCATAACCCTTCCGAGGATTTAGGCCAGCAAGAGCATGGAAAACATCATTGCAAAGAATTTTAATAAGTAACATGAAGTAGTCATAGCGTTGAGGAGAGGGAGGAACAAGCCCTGAATCATCCAAAGTAGAGTTTTGGCAAAGGTTTGAGCGAAGAGTTCAGCTTTAGAGATAGATGTGATAGCAGTGTTGCCATCTGGTTTAAATAAAGAAGGAAAAGAAGAACCAAAGTTATTGGAAACGTTTTTTTAGCTAGTGGCAGAAGTCACAAAGGGAGTTAGATCTTGAAAGATTTTGACACTTTCTATTAATGAAGGGGTTTTTGGCTAGTTGGAGAACAGACCTGGCATAATTCCGTGCAGAAATATAAAACGCATGAGATTCTGGTGATGGAAGGTTTAAGTACCTTTAGTGGGCCACCTCTCTATCATGTATAGCACGAGAACAGGCTGTGTTAAACTAGGGTATGGAAGGTTTATGTAATGTTTATGTAATGTAATGTAGAAATGTGTGCCTCCATGCCTTTGTTATGGGCTTGGCACACAGAGACGGGTCTCTGACACGGAAGCAGTAGTCATTCCAAGGAAAATCAGCAAAATACCTCTTCATGTCTCCCCAACTAGCAGAGGCAAAACGCCAGAGGCACCTCCGCTTAGGGGAATCCTGAGGAGGAATTGGAGTGATAGGACAAGATACAGATATGAGACTGTGATCGGAGAAGCCCAACGGAGAAGCAGAAAGATTAGAGGTTAGGAAAAGGTCAAGAATATTGAGCGTATCTTCAAGACGATCAGAGATACGAGTAGGGTGTTGCACCAGTTCTTTCAGGTCGTGGAGGATAGCAAGGTTAAAGGTTAGCTCACCAGGATGGTCATTGAAGGAAGAGGAAAGCCAAAGCTGGTGGCGAACATTGAAGTCTACAGGAATGGAGATCTCCGCAAAAGGGAAGAGAGCCAAATGTGCTCCACTTTGGAAGTTGAGTAGTAATAGGATTTCTTATAGTCAGAGGAGTTAGCTGAGAGGTATACATCACAGACAAATTTAGTTTGAGAGTGACTCTGTAGTCGTAGCCAGATGGTGAACTCGGAAGATTCAAGAGCGTGGGCACGAGAGCAGGTTAAGTCGTTGCTCACATAAACGCAACATCCAACTTTGGATTGAAAATGAGGATAGAGAAAGTAGGAGGGAACAGAAAAGGGGCTACAGTCAGTTGCCTCAAACACCTGTGTTTCAGTAAGTAGAAGAAGATGAGGTTTAGTAGAGGCGAGGTGGTGTTCTATAGATTGAAAATTAGATCTAAGACTGCGAATGTTGCAGAAGTTAATGAAGAAAAGTTGATGGGGGTGTCAAGACAATTAGGATCAATACCAGAAGAGCAATCCGAGCTGGGGACATTTGTGTTCTCCTCCCAAAATGAGGACTCCGAGGATGGTGAAGGAGTCGCCATAATAATTTTGAATTTTGAGTGAAGGATGTCTGTGCAAATAGACGCTTGTATTTTTGTGTGAAGGAAGAGAGTTGCCTTTTAGAGGACAGGCTGTGACTGTCCCCTTGTGTTGTGAGACACAAAAGGAAATGTTCAGTGAGGTCACAACTGGGTTTAATGATAAGTTCACAGCACCACCTGATCCAGTACTTTAGACATCACTGGGAGTAATTATCGTTTCGACAAGTGCCTGCTGCCTCCTCCTACTCAGTGTATGGGCAAGTGTTGTTCACTGTGTGGACAGGTGTTGTTCACTCTGTGGGGAGATGTTGTTCTCCGTTTGGGAAGGGGTTCTTGACTGTTGAGAAGGTGTTCTCCACTGTGTGCACAGGTGTTCTTCACCGTGTGGGGAGGCATTCTTCACCGTGTGGGGAGGTGTTCATCACCTTGTAGGGAGGCGTTATATTCCTCGTAACTCCTCTAAAGTCTTAATTTTTACCTTCTGACTTCTCTCTCTCTCTCTCTCTCTCTCTCTCTCTCTCTCTCTCTCTCTCTCTCTCTCTCTCTCTCTCTCTCTCACCACCTTCCTCTTATCTCAATGCACTCTGCGTCAAATTCACAGCACGTGCAGTGTTTTTTTCGCCTCGCCTAGTCAGAATATCTCTTCATAGCATCATGATGATTGACTTGAATACAAAATTCCCTTTATTAGTTTGGCATTGCGGGTGAAAAGAGCAAATCTGGCGACGCGCGCCGAGGAGGGTGGTATATAAGAAGTGGAGGCGAATCGTCCGTGCTGCTCTGGTCGACGTCCAGGTGGAGAGGCGGGCGAGTTGCGAAGCACCGCTGAAGTGAGTGTTAAGAGCCGAAGTGTCAACAAGCAGATCACGACGACTAGCTACTGTAACATTCAAAACAGCTTGAAACTAACAGCTGTGTGTGAAAAGTGATGCGTGATTTGTTCTATTTCCAGGTGACAAGAGTGTTTTTCAAAAGTACTTAACTCACTGAGCAATGACATGAGCCTCCCCGAGTGCTAGAGATGGGCTGAGGACATTATGTACACTGTAGTATGCGGGATCGATTTTCCAGAGTTTTCCGCGCCTGTGTGAAATATTTAAGTGCGAGATACTGTACATCTCCACTTCTACATTGGTGGAAGCCGATATTTCGATGCTTGAGGCGCATAATGGTTTTCATTTAATTTATTTACGTTTCTTATATTATATAATTAACAAGTATCAAATAACAAGAAATGAGTGACAACACCTCGGTGTAATTACTGCCATTACTCCTAACGTGGGCGAGGTGGGGTGAGTATGGAGGTTGGGCGTTGCGCGCTGCCTTCAGCAACTAGGCAGGTCGTGTTGGTAAATGTTGCTTGTAATAATTATCATGTCAAAATCTTGTGGGCTCGTGATTATTTATCGCCTCGGCGGGACATTTTGTTCTGATAACGGACAGTGATCTAAAGATCTCTACTGTTATAATTTCTATTTGACATTAAGGCAGGTTAGTGGCTGATGCTGATTGCCGTAAATAGAGAAACATGTTGGCGTCAAAATTATAACTCCAAAATGAACTTGTTATCCATAAAGTGCTCGTTTTCTTTTTTTTTTCTTTTTTCTTTTTTCATGGTACAGAAAAATAGACATTTTATAGGCCACTAAATTATATTTTCTTCATGTTTCAGATTCTTGTTCTTGTTCTTGTTCTTCTTGTTTTTTGTTCTTCCTCTTATTATTATTATTATTATTATTATCATTAATAGTAGTAGTAGTAGTAGTAGTAGTAGTAGTAGTAGTAGTAGTAGTAGTAGTAGTAGTAGTAGTAATAGTAGTAGTAGCAGTAGTAGTAGTAGTAGTAGCAGTAGAAGTAATAGTAGTAGTAGCAGTAGCAGTTATGGTAGTAGTAAATTTACTAGTAGTAAGAGCGCTAGTTGTAGTAGTAGTAGTAGTAATAGTAAAAAAAACTGCACTTACGTACTCCCCCGTGCCTTTGTTTCAGATATTCCACGGCACCTCGCCCGCCCCAGCACTCTTGAGTCCTCACCGCCTCGCAATGAAGGTAATGGTGAGTTTACTATTCCCTCTGTACTCATCTTGGGCTCCTCGTTGAATCTCAGACCTCAGCCCTTCACTACTCATTGTTTGCAAGGCTTATTTTGACACAAGTTTCATTAGTTATAATTTCATTACACTCACATTGCACGGGTAATCAGGTTTATTCCATTCATCTGCGGTGCTGCGTGACTGTCAAATAAGATGGAGTTCAGTATTAGGAGACCAGAGACCTACTCGAAAATTCACGACACACACACAGTAAGTATTTACCACTCAAGTACAGAACACAGATATTCAACATATTTTTTTTAAACAAGCTAAAACATCAACTAAAACTTTAAAACATAATGATTAAAATATAATTCAACATATATAAACTCAATATCACATATATCACAGCAAGTACATCATTACACATCGTACTAAATTGATCTAGATAAACTATATATTTAAGCAACTCATCAAAACATCAAAACCCAAACAAAAATTAAACATGATAAATAACTTAGTCAAAGTAGGTAAGTGTTTTATATGCAATCTCTGTGATGGGGAATTAAGAATCGGCAAGTATTTGAGGCTAGGTAGTGAAACTGTAGCGAAACTGTGGTGTGTGAGAGGGCATGACTCCAGAACGTGCATCTTCTGTCTGTACAGCACTGCACGGACGCAGCTGCTCCGCCACCTCGAGGCAGCACCGCTCATGTTTGTTTCAGCGGGCCCGTCTCTATTGCTAGATTAAGGCCGATGACTCGTAGCCTACTAAACGCCGCCTTGTGCATTTTGTTTACGCTATTTTGACATATATACATCTCGTGTACGGCACACACACACACACACACACGCTCAGCGTATCAGCAAGTTACCTTCCTCATCTTATTCAATGAATTACTAAAATAACACGATATTTCATTGTCACAGTGAAAATAAACAAGTACATCAATGGTTGTTATCATTCTGTGAGGTGTTTGTAAACGACAATTGGTTGAATGTACGGGAAACTTTTTTTTTCATTTATTTATTTATTTATTTATTTATTTTATTTATTTATTTACTTTTTTTCTTACATATAAAGGAGACTGGTCAAGGGCTTGAAATTTATAATACATAAAAATGATAAATAGATGAATAAACAGAAAAAAAAAAAAATGCAGCTCTCTAAAGAGCAAAGTGGAGAAGTTCCCACCAAGTTGGACAAGTTATAGTTCCGCAAGCGTCTTAGAAATGTTGTCTTGAAATTGTCATCAAGTTGCAAGAACCTCAGTACTGCATACTTTGTAAACTACGTAAACAGCAATGTTTGCATCACTGTAAAGCACCTGATTCACCCCAGCATAGGAGTAAGTAAGTTCATCCACGCATTATGACACATTTTTTTTTTTTTTTAATACTAAAAAATTTTTCTCAAACGTTGAGCCATGAGAGGGCACGGACCTGGAGGTGGAGTGAGTCTGATAGAACACTGGACGCGCGTGGCATGTTATCAGTGAACCGGGCGGATCACAAAGGCCAGGTGGAATTTGGTCGACTTTCACACACTGGTCACCACATAATTAATTTGGCAAAGCACTTTATGAGACGTGATGTATAAGATACTACTTATCTATATATTATTCGAGTACAAACTTTATTTCAACATGTATGCAACAGAGATTAAGACATGAGTATCTTGACTTGACTACAGTATTTCACAGGAAGAGAAAAAGAAAAAAAGAAAAAAGAAAAGAAAAAAAAAATATATATATATATATATATATATATATATATATATATATATATATATATATATATATATATATATATATATATATATATATATATATATGTTTTTTTTTTTTTTTCTGTGAAACACTGTGGTCAAGTGAAGATACTCATGTCTTAATCTCTGTTTTATATATATATATATATATATATATATATATATATATATATATATATATATATATATATATATATATATTTATTTATATATATATATATATATATATATATATATATATATATATATATATATATATATATATATATATATATATATATATATATATATATATATATATATATATATATATATATTTTTTTTTTTTTTTTTTTTTTTTTTTTTTAAGAAAACAGATAGGGGGGAAGGTGATAATTGATGATTTAACTTTGATTTATGATTATTAATACATAATGATCCTAAAGATCATAAATATGTTATTACCATTATGTAACATTTAAAATTTAGCAAATTTTAGCAATGTACTACAAGCCTTATAGTCCTCTCGTGGAGCAGAAAGATTGGACGGTGAGTCTCGCCTGAATGTTTCATATTATGTTGG
>NC_087172.1:9640915-9680915 GCF_035594125.1 Scylla paramamosain
CTCCTCCTCCTCCTGTTCCTGCTCCTCCTCCTCCTGGTCCCTCTCCCGCTCCTACTCCTCCTCCTCCTCCTGCCCCTCCTCCTCCCTCTCCTTCTCCTCCTCCTCCAATAAATAATCCCGTTCCATAGCTTCCTTCTCCTCCTCCTCCTCCTCCTCCTCCTCCTCCTCCTCCCACTCCTGTTCCTCCTCCTCCTCCAATTAATATTCCAGTTTCGTAGTTTCCTCCTCCTCCTCCTTCCCCTATTCCCTCTACACCACCTACTCCTCCAGCAGATATTCCAGTTTTGTAGCTTCCTCCCGCTCCTCCTCCTCCTCCTCCTCCTCCTCCTCCTCCTCCTCCTATTCCTCCAACAAATACTCCGGTTTCATAGATGCTTCCTCCTCCTCCTCCTCCTCCTCCTCCTCCTATTCCTCCAACAAATATTCCGGTTTCATAGATGCTTCCTCCTCCTCCTCCTCCTCCTCCTCCTCCTCCTCCTCCTCCTCCTCCTGCTCCTCCTCCTCCTGCTCCTCCTCCTCCTCCTCCTCCTCCAACAGCTATTCCTGTTTCATAAATGCTTCCTCCTCCTCCTCCTCCTCCTTCTCCTCCCCCTCCTCCTCCTCCTCCTCCACCTCCTCCTCCTCCTCCTCCTCCTCCTCCTCCAACGGATATTCCAGTTTCGTAGTTTCCTCCTCCTCCTCCTCCTCCTCCTCCTCCTCCAACAGATATTCCAGTCTCGTAGCTTCCTCCTCCTCCTCCTCCTCCTCCTCCTCCCCCTCCTCCTCCCCCTCCTCCTCCAACTCCACCTACTACTCCTCCAACGGATATTCCAGTTTCGTAGCTTCCTCCTCCTCCTCCTCCTCCTCCTCCTCCTCCTCCTCCTCCTTCAACTCCACCTACTCCTCCAACGGATATTCCAGTTTCGTAGATTCCTCCTCCTCCTCCTCCTCCTCCTCCTCCTCCTCCTCCAACAGATATTCCAGTTTCGTAGCTTCCTCCTGCACCTCCTCCACCTCCTCCTCCTCCTCCTCCTCCTCCTCCACCTACTCCTCCAACAGATATTCCAGTTTCATAGCTTCCTCCTCCTCCTCCTCCTCCTCCTCCTCCTCCTCCTCCTCCTCCATTAGATATTCCGGTTTCATAGATGCTTCCTCCTCCTCCTCCTCCTCCAAGTATGTCAGTTTCGTAGTTGCCTCCACTTTCGGAAGTTCCACCTCCATTGTCAGATACTTCAGTTCCCAGACCACCTCCATTTCCACTTTGAAACACGCCACCAGAGGATGACGACCCACCGTCAGCGACGCCTGCGTTACCTCCTGCTAGTGCTCCCGACACGTCCCGGCAGCAACGCACACGATTGAACAAGATGCATGGCGGTAAGTTGCCGTACTTCTTAACATCCAGTGCCGACGACCCATAGTAGTCTGGGCAGGCATCGCGTGTCACGCAAGGGCAAAGGGCGTCCACCTTCTGATAAATGAGCAGTAAGGCGTTGCGGGCTTTCACTCCATCCTCTGGCTTCAGCTGCCCCGCCACACTCGCCACACCTGCCACCACTAGCAGCAGCCACATCCTGCACAAAAGAATAAAGGTAAGGATGACACAGCTTACCGAGGAAAGAATAGGAAGTTTCCGCTTACATTTAAAATCAACTGACCTAGCGTGTCAAGCGAAATTCAGTCCACTCGAAGGAAGTCACACCTCACCCCTACTCACATAGAGTTACATAGAGTTACTCACCTGCAGAGTGGCGAAAGTTCAGTCGTCCAGGGAGCCACCGCGCCACCGAGCCTCACCGGTCGCCGCTGTGGCGGTCGTGGCCGCGGGATCGGTATTTGTACCGCGGCCCGAGGTGAAGGCGAGGATGCCGGCAGGGACTTTTTTGTTCGATGAAGAAAACGCTCAGTTTGCTACTAAGTAATGAACTTGTTAGCTTACTATTCATAGCTATTATTCACTTGATACTTTTAGGCTTCAGGTGTAAGTCTCTCTCTCTCTCTCTCTCTCTCTCTCTCTCTCTCTCTCTCTCTCTCTCTCTCTCTCTCTCTCTCTCTCTCTCTCTCTCTCTCTCTCTCTCTCTCTCTCTCGTGTTACATTTACTGGCTATATGTTCCGAAAATTAATTCATATTATTTAGTACAAATACATATATCTAGCATTTATGTATTATTTTAACTTCTTATTATAGCGGCTTAAGAGGATTCTGGATCTAACACACTCACTCACACACACACAGACACAGACACACACACACACACACACACACACACACACACACACACACACACACACACCCTGGAATACTTCCTACTATTTGAATATTTATTGAACAACCAAATTATATAAGTGGAATTCAGATAGTACGTCCGTTATAGTACATTTCCTCTAATTCTGAATATATATTATTGTCCACTGTATATACGTGTTTAGAATGAGCGTCCCTTTAGCTAATAAATAAATCACCAAATAAACTTAGAGGCGGCAGTAATGACCTTGACCTGACTTGACCCTAGGGAAGGAAGGGACACTTTCACCGCCACCTGTCCTTTTATCGTGTTTGTCCCGCACCCAGGTATGTGTGTGTGTGTGTGTGTGTGTGTGTTAAGGCCAGAATCCTCTTAAGCCAATAATCTCAAAAACAAAACATGTGACGCTGTCCTGCATCGTGTTTGTTTACTGCAGATCCTCTCCACTACGCTCCTCTATCTATATTTATTTATTTCTCCTCTTTTTCTTATTCCTCCTCCACCTTCTTGTCTTTCTATTCCTCCTCGTCTTTCTTCTCTTTTTCTTCCTTACCTTTCTCCTCCTATCCGTCTCCTCTTCCTTTTCCTCCTCCTCCTCCTCCTCATGTTTAACTAATCTCTTAGAATTTTTTAATTACATATTCTCTAATTATGATGAGCGAGCTCCATCTGACATAATTTATCTAGATTTCAGGAAAGCGTTCGATACCGTATCACACAGACGCCTCCTAATTAAATTGAAAGCTCACGGAATGGGAGAGCAGTTGTGTGATTGGATTGAAAGTTGGCTAATAAATAGAAAACAACGAGTAGTTATAAATGGAGAAGCTTCCGACTGGCTTCAAGTTACGAGTGGTGTCTCCTAAGGTTTAGTTTTGGGTCCGTTGCTTTTTTTGATGTATATAAATGACTTAGACTGCGGCATTGTATCAAGAATATCCAAATTCGCCGATGACACTAAACTAGGTGGTAAAGTACTTACAATAGACGATTGTGATGTCATCCAGCATGATTTAGATAACCTTAGTAGCTGGAGCGACAAATGGCAATTAAATTTTAATGGGGATAAATGCAAAGTAATGTACATCGGTCATAACAATGTAAAATATAATTATAAATTACATGGACAAAATTTTATCAAAGTTACTGAAGAGAAGGACCGGGGGGGGGTGGGTATTAGTAACAAATGACTTGAAATGTGTAACGCAGTGTTCGGCCGCGAGTCGAAAAGCAAACACTGTCTTGGGATTTATTGCGCGTAATTTTGATTGTAAAAGACCCGATGTCATAACGCCTCTATATACGTCATTAGTGAGACCGCATTTAGAATATGCGGTTCAGTTCTGGTCTCCATGCTATCAAAAAGACATTAAGAAATTGGAGAGCGTGCAAAGACGAGCAACCAAACTAATCTCAGGAATACGTGGTCTGTCTTATGATGAACGTCTAAAAAGATTAGATATGTTTTCTCTTAGAGATCGTCGCATCCGAGGTGACCTCATCCAAACGTTCAAAATACTTAAGAATATAGATAAAATAGATTACAAAAATCTCTTTGAGCTGTTGTAATCAGTAACAAGAAGTAACGGCTTGAAACTTAAAGGACAGCGATGTAATACTGATTTGCGAAGAAACTTTTTTAACGTAAGAGTAGTTGAATGTTGGAATAAGTTACCAGCGTCTGTAGTGCAAATTAATACGGTGGCTACCTTCAAAACTAAATTAGATAAGTTTTATAAAGAAAATGGTTTCCGATAATTTTTTTTTTTTTTTTTTTTTTGTAGCGATAGTAGTAGTTACACTAGATCTCTTCTTTTTCCCACCTTTCCTATATAAATTTCCCCGATTGTTCCTCTCAGCAATCGGGGTGAACTTTTCGTTTTATTTCTTGCCGGGTAACGCCGGAGGGAGTAGTGGGTGGGGAGGAGCTTCTTCTGTTCTATCCTTGCCTCTTGCTAAGTATATAGCTTATTATAGATGTAGTATAGTGAACGAGTGACCTCGTCATAGGTCGCAAGGCCTCCTGTCACTCGTCTTTCCTATGTATTCCTATGTATATTCCTCCTCCTCTTGATTGTCCTCTCCTCGTTTTCCTTCTCTCTCTCTCTCTCTCTCTCTCTCTCTCTCTCTCTCTCTCTCTCTCTCTCTCTCTCTCTCTCTCTCTCTCTCTCTCTCTCTCTCTCTCTCTCTCTCTCTCTCTCTCTCAAAAACAAAACTGGTCACCATCCCGTCCGACAAAGTTTCCAGTCAAGGTGTTTTGGGCCAGCGTTCTGCTTCAGTGTGTCTACTTAATTAACTGTTTACTGGGTGAGGATGAGTGATCTATGAAATTTTCCTAAACCCTCTCCACCTTTTCACTTTCTTCTACTGTTTCTTCGTCTCCTCTCTTATAGACATTCCTTTCTTTTTCCTTTTTTTTTTTTTCTCATCTTCCTTCTTACCCTCCTCCCGTAGCATCGAGGTGAAGGTGGTTAGTGTTTACGGAAAGGTTATCTATTCTGCTGTGTCAGGTCAGGACAGGTAGCCAGCGGGACACAGAGAATGACCTCTCACTTTCTCTTTGTGTGTGTGTGTGTGTGTGTGTGTGTGTGTGTGTGTGTGTGTGTGTGTGTGTGTGTGTGATAGCTTTCTGTAATATATTATAGTATCTTTCTCTGATATTCTACGCTTAATTTATGATTCACTCGTTTATCTGTGTGCACCTTATATTTCCTTTGACATATGAATATTTCCAACTTAGACATTAGAGAATAAAGAAATGCCAAAACAAATTGTAATCAGCTTTAGCGCTTGGGTGGCGCGGGTGCCGACACCTGCTGATGATCGCTTTGCATTTGCGATCGTAAAGATATTTCTAGCTACCCTATAACGAAAAAAAATTATATTTCTTAATAAATGCAAATCATAAAAGCGAAATATCATAAACTGAAGCATCGTATACCGAGCAGTTCCTCTACAGTAGGTACTAATCTATGATGACAAAGCTTGCAAACATTTGGTTCTAAGGTTCCTACTTGCACAGGGATATAAAAAAATGTGTTCATAAGCTTAAACATCCATAATGTTTCTTCCTGCGAGTGCCGTTACCCTCGGCCTTTAAATCTTTAGATTTGCATATAGTATGTAGCCGCAGTGTTTCAATGGCCTTTTTTTTTTTTTTTTTCTTTTAAATAGTATAGTTTGACTAATAGAAACAGGTTAATGCAAGTATCCTTCAAAAGTAGAAATGTCTTACGGCAGCAGTCCATGGCTACTTACTTGACCAGACCCGATCCATTTACCACCCGTGATGCCTCCGCCCAGTTTTTTTTTTTTTTTTTTTTTTTTATGTAGCAGAGGTACCGGCCAAGGGCAACCAAATTTATGAGAAGAAAAAAAAAATGCCCATTGAGTTACAGTGTGGTGTGGCTTATCATCAAGAGGATTAATTGGACCATTCTTTTTTGACGCTACCGTGACTAGTTCAATTTACTTGAACTTGCTGCAACAGTCTGTCATGCCAAGCATCAGAGAAGACTTTGAAGATGAGAAATTTTATTTTCAGCAAGATGGGGCATCCCCACACTGCCATCACGATGTTAGATCCTTCCTTGATGAGATCTTGCCAAACAGGTGGACTTGGACGAAGGGGTTTCGTTGAATACTCTCCGCGTTCACCAAACCTCACACTACTAACTTTTTTTTTTTTTTATGGGAATATCTAAAAGACAAAGTCTACGCTATGAAACCTGAAACAGTCTCTGAATTGAGAGCAGCCACTGAACGAGAATGCACACAAATATCAAACGAATTGGTAATGTTTGCGATTTCATTGCTTCGCGTTGTCAGCAGTGCCTGGACCAGAACGGACGTCAGTTTGGAAACAGCCGTTGACAAAAACAATAAAATAATGTCTGTAGATTTTACTAAATCTTGAAAATGAAATGTATTTTAATAAACACCTATTTTACAAATATTTAAATTGTGTATACATTTTTTGGGACACCCTGTGTATATATATATATATATATATATATATATATATATATATATATATATATATATATATATATATATATATATATATATATATATAAAGAGCTGTACAGATTTTCTTTGCAGAAGGCACATCAATTTTCAAGTTGAATTTACAATAGTATACCTTACAAACCTCATTTTCTTCAAAGGATGATACAGAAAACTACCTTTTGGCTTATCAAGGATGACCTCAAGGTTTATTGCCTGATGAACTATATTTATTGTGACTTTCACTCTTATCTTCATTTATCCGTGAAGAATAGTTAATTGTATACGTAAGAAAATATGTGCCAGAAGAGTGACACCGCAACCGTGCCGTGGTGCTGGCAGCAAACTTACGCCCGGCAAGATCCACATAAGAATGTTACAAACATCATCAGAAGCTTTGCTTCCCAACCATAAGAAATAAGTCACATTTTCTAACACATGTCTTCGGTTTTAGAACAAATAAAATGTGAATATGAAAATAGATAAATAAATAAAAAAAAAACGTGGACAATTACATGCATATCATTGATAAATTGGCGTACGTACTCGTATAACCTGATGTCCAAGTGAGCGCCACTCAGTGATAAACTGGGGTGACCAATTGAAAAATCAGTAAATATGCGTAACAGGGCTGTAAATATTTATATGCTAAGGTAGTATACTTAGTGTAAAAGTTTTAGACAGTGGCCTGCTATACTTAATTCATGAATCTGTGTTGAAATCAGGTGTCTACCAGAGCCTACGTCCACAAATTATGTGCTCTGTTTCATATTTACCGGTTTAGTTAGGTTAGGTTAGGTTTAGTTAGGTTTATTTGGGTCAGCATTCTAGCAGCAGGAGCAGGATCAAGATCATGGCGGTTATCACAACAAAAAGAACAGGACCAATAGTAGACAGCTCCCTATTTATTTTTGGTGATAAGACGTGGTATTTGGTTCTATTTTAGCTTTCACCACCTAAAAACTCCGCTTTCCCACCAGGTCCTCAACAATGTAGTGTTAGGAGCCGAAAAAAAAAATAGGAAATGAGCCGCGCGACTCATTATATTTACCAGGTTCTGTCCTTAGATTTTTTGGGGTGGATCGCCATATCTCACCTATTTTGGCCTCCCGCACCTAAAAACCCCGCTTTCCCACCAAGTCCCTAAGTATGGTGGGGGATAGGAAGGGAGATATAGATGAAAGAGATGAAGGCCCTGTTATCTATTTTCAGCGAAAAATCTTTTCGAAAATTATAATTGTAACATTAATTACATGTAGGCCTCCAACACTAAACATGATTTACACCTTCGAATGCCTGGCATTGTATTTTTTTTTTTTCTTATAATAATAATAATAATAATAATTATTATTATTATTATTATTATTATTATTGTTGTTGTTGTTGTTGTTGTTGTTGTTGTTATTGTTGTTCTTCTTCTTCTTATTCTTCTTTTTATTAATATTATTATTATTGTTATTATTAATGTTATTATTATCATTATTATTATCATCATTATTATTATTGTTATTATTAATGTTATTATTATCATTATTATTATTATTATTATTATTATTATTATTATTATTATTATTATTATTATTATTATTGTTGTTGTTGTTGTTATTATTATGAAATTAATTAAGTCAATCTAGATACACTTCTGTCACTCTGCAGCAGTGGTAGTCAGCCTGGGTGCATGGTGCACCCGAGGGTGCTTTAATTTTTTCAGAGTGCATGGAAATAATGGAGCAGTACTTGGATGAGTACATGACAAGGCCAGTGTGTTTAAGAGTGCACAGTATGAAAAAATGTTTTAGGAAGAAAAATGTGCCATTTAAGAAATTAATTTTAATTGAGATTAAGGTCGCAACTCGCTCATGGGTTTGAAATGTGGTAATGTGTTTTATTATACATTCAGCACCTATATAACGTAACATTCACAAACAGGAAGCCCCTGGTTCGAATCCCGAGTCAGGTCAGCTGTCTTTGGGCGGACTTCTTAACAGTGTAGCCCCTGTTAACCTAGCAGTGATTAGGTACCTGGTGTAAGTCGGGAGTTGTGACCCGCTGCTAGGTAGGAGAAACAAATTCTGAATGGAAAAATACACACACACACACACACACACACACACACACACACACACATACATGGGGTGGCCTGACCATCCCGGGCCTATTAGTTTACTCGGTTGACCGGCGCCATCTGGCAGCCACAGTATCAAATTGTAAGATACTTCCTTAGAGTTAAGTGTCTACTTAGTATGTAGTATGCATGTTAGTATATAAGTATGTAACTTGTTTATTTCCAGCTGTAAGGCTGCAAGATTAATAAATCGATTATTATTATTATCATTATTATTATCATTATTATTATTATTATTATTATTATTAAGAACCGAATAACTATTTTCGTGTTTAAAATAGACTTGATACATTTATTGAGCTATTTCCTACTGAAACTAGGGGAAAACGTAAAATATTCTTTTTTTTATATATCCTTGGCGCTAGGGTACACAAAGTTCTCCGAATAACAGAATAATTATTTTCTGTTTTAAAAATAGAGACCTGATACATTTATTGACCTGTTTCCTACTGAAACTAGGTAAAAACGTAAAATATTCTTTTTTTTTTGGTCTATTTTATTATTTTATCCTTGGTGCTAGGGGACACAGTTCTCAAAAGCTCAGGGAAGAGTACATTAAAGCAGTGGTTGGTAACCACTGCTTTAAAGAATGGTAAAAGCCTTGAATGACAACATCCGTTTGGAAGCTGTTTTCGATTCATTATTACAAGCAGGATGACAAGCTAAACAGAAAGTCTGTGTGTGAAAACGTATTCAAAAAGAAGGTGTCTGTGAAAGGTGAAGTGACTGCCACAAGGATGAAAACGCAGCCCTGTCGATGCTTATCTTCAATTTCAAGCCATTACCCGCCACTGCCCCCCTTTACCCGCCCCCCTCCTCTCTCTCTCTCTCTCTCTCTCTCTCTCTCTCTCTCTCTCTCTCTCTCTCTCTCTCTCTCTTTTAAGGCTTTAAAGATTTTTTAAAAGCTTCGAGTGCCTACCCAACCTATCCGAGATCGCCAGAATTACACCCTCTCACTGTATCCTTACCTTGACACAGCACATCAGGAATCACCTCAAATACCAGATCAATGTTGGGGGGTAGAACACACGATTATTCTTTGTTACAACATTATAAATTAATACTAATGATAATTCACAAACAAAATGAGGTAGTACACGTTAATATATGATCTTTCCGTCACTACACACAACGCCAGAACCCATTTACACCTCCACCGGCCACTGAAATATTTTTCTCAGCCACAGGAATTTACCCAGACGCCATCACCCAAACAATAATTCCCGTGTTTCCTCTCCTCACACCTCACAAGACATCATCACAATTACCAAAGATCACCCACAACACCATAATACCACCCCTAAATTCACCAATATACCACAACACCAGCTTCCAAGGACAACACCACAGCCTCCACTCACAAAATGGCGGCCGGTTTCACCTATGCTCCCCTCAAGCCAGCGTCACCGCACAATTCACCAACCGAATTTCAGCGGACAAAAGCTTTTGTTAGCACAAAAGACTCACTAACCTGATCCTGGATATCAAGGTTATACCGCCACATCACTAATACCTCCACACACTCACTTCATCACCATTCCTCCTGAGAGACGCCTCCCTTCCTTTCTACCTCAAGGCCAAAGGCGCTCTGCTTCCCCCTCAAGACCTCAGGACGCTCTGTTTTCCCCTCTTTGGAATGTGTTGTTGCCCACTCAAGCTCCCCTCATTTCAATATATTTCTACCTCAATAACACTTCCTCTCTTACACATACAAACACATGGAGAACTTAAATTATGAAGAGAATAATACCTCATTATACAAAATGAGTAAATGAACCTTATACTAACTTATCACTAGGAATAAGGATAATGTCTGAAAGGCAGGTAAACGGAAGACGGGGAACACTAAGAAAACGTGTTCTTTTTAAATAACATGACATCCCCTTCCCAAAAGAGGCGTGAGGCACCTGATTAGGATGCCTCATGACTAGATGGGGCACAAGACAAGGCATCGGTAATTACATTCTCACTGCCTTTCACATGGTGGATCTCTAGGTCATAATCCTTTAAGACCTGGCACCACCTCATCAGCCTCTGATTGGTGTTTTCATTTTATGCAGGAAAATGAGCGGATTGTGGTCGGTGAAGACCTGCACAAGCTGCCCCGTCCCTTAGACATATACTTCAAAATTACTCAAACTCAGCACTAGGCCCAAAGCCTCTTTCTCAATAATGCTGTAAACCCTCTGATATGGCAAAAACTTCTTAGAATAATAGCCTATGGGGTGCTCAACTCCCTCATGATCCTGCATTAACACACCACCCACACTATTCTGACTGGCATCCACATACAACACAAATGGTTTCTCATAATCAAGCATGCGCAGCACTGGGACACCAATTAACATTTTCTTAATCTCCACAAAAGCTTCCTCACAATGTTTATCTTAACAACATTTTTACTTTTCACTCAGCAACTTGGTCAGTGGGATGGCAACATCTGAGAAATTTTTACAAAAACGCTTGTAATATCCACTGGCCCCTAAGAATCTCAGTATCTCCTTCCTATTGGTAGGTGGAGGAAGATTTACAATGTCTTTCACCTTGGCTTCCACAGTTCTCACTTCACCTTTCACTACTTTGAACCCTAGGTAATCCACGTCAGCTTGCACAAAATGACTTTTCGCCAAGTTGACAGTAAGGTTGGCATCATCCAGCCTCCTGAATACTTCCTCCAGTAACTGCATATGTTCCTCCCAACTCTCAGTGTACAACAAAATGTCATCTATGTACACAAAACACCCCTTCAAGCCCTTCAGTACTCTGTTCATCAATCTCTGAAAAGAACTACCACTGTTCTTCATCCCAAACGGAAGAACTTTGTACTGATACAATCCATCCATGGTGACAAAAGCTGATGTGGCTTTTGCCTTTTCAATGAGTCCTACTTGCCAGTACCCTTTTAACAAGTCAATCTTTGTTATGAAGTTTGCATTATCCACATGATCTGCAAAATCATCAACTCTAGGGTTAGGTTAAGCATCAGGTTTTGTCACCACGTTAACCTTCCTATAGTCCATACAAAAACGGAAGCCCCTTGACCAGTTTTGGGCACCAGTACACACGGTGAGCTCCATGGACTCTCACTGAGCTCAGTCAAGTCATGCTCCAGCATATACTCTACTTCCTTTTTCATGATATCCCTCTTCTGTGGGTTAACTCTGTAAGGATGTTGTTTGATGGGTTCAGCCTCCCCAACATCCACATCATGCACCACCACATTTGTTTTCCTAGCTGCATCAGGGAACAAAGAACTGAATATTTCAATAATCTCCCTAATTTTTTCCTTCTTGTCTAACTCCATGTGTCCCAGTTTATCATTCAAATTCCCCAACACGGCTGAGTTCTCTAGCACCATTCCCTCACTCCTACTCAGTTTCACTTCAGACCACTCCTCTTCCACATCAGTGGTTACATTTACAACATTCACGGTTTTTACTCCTTCTTCTACTTCACTTTCCTTTTCTCCTTCCCTTTCATGAAAAGGCTTCAACATTTTTATGTGATACAACTGGTTATTTTTCTTCCTCCTTGGAGTTTTTACAACATAACTCACATCACTCACTTTCCTCTCAATCTCCCAAGGTCCACTGAACCTGGCTTTGAAAGGATCACCCTGCAATGGAAAAAGGACCAAAACTTTGTCCCCAGGCTAGAATGATCTGGCCCTTACCTTCCTGTCATACCAGCCTTTCATCTCACTCTGACTACCTTTCAAATTTCCCCGAGCAATTTCTCTAGCTCTCATCAATCTGCCCTTGAAATCTGACACATACTCACTACATTAGGAGGCTCATCTGCCCCTAACCACTTTTCTTTCACCAGCTCCAAAAGGACCGTTCACCTCGTGCCCATACACCAACTCAAACGGGCTGAAACCAATTGACTCTTGTACACTGTCTCTTTATGTGAACAAAGCTAGTGGCAACGCCTCATCCCACTCAACACTCATCTCACAATACACCCCGAGAGTGTTTTTCAGAGTTTGGTGAAATCTTTCTACACGACCCTGAGACTGGGGGTGACAGGCACTCGACAGTCTCTGTTCAATCTTCAGGCCCCTTAGAATTTCCTTGAACGTGCGAGTAGTGAAATTACTTCCCTGATCTGACTGCAACACCTTAGGTATTCCCACCCAGAAGAAAAATTTCACCAACTCCCTTACAATGTTCTTAGAGTTTATACTCCTGAGGGGAATGACCTCAGGGAACCTGGATGACATACACATAATAGTCAGCAAATACTGGTTTCCCCCCCTGGTCCTTGGTAAAGGACCTACACAGTCTATCACCACCTTACTGAAAGGCTCCTCAACCACAGGTATATGGTGAAGGGGGGCAGGTCGAATCACCTGGTTCGGCTTGCCCACCTTCTGACATAAACCACAAGTTTTACAAAACTCTTTTACATCACCTCCTACTCTGGGCCAGTAAAAATGGCTCAGAATTTTTCATAGATTTTTCTGACCTCCAGGTGTCCTGCCATATTACCTTCATGTGCCATTTCCAAAATTTTCTTCCTTTAAACCTGTGGCACCACAATCTGCCTTTTCATCACCCAGTGATCGGAGGCGGGAGTACTCAAAGGCCTCCAACTTTTTATTAATACACATAGTAACCCACATACTCATTGTCAAGCTCACCCAACCTTTTAGCCTCATTCCAAACAGGCTTCAAGCTTTTGTCACTTTCCTTAGCTTTTATCAGCTCACTCTTCTCTACCACAAAATCAAGGTTGGGCTCCACCTGGCCTACAACCGGTTCATCACTCGCCCGCTCCGGGCTATTTCCTTTTTTCATCATTTTCCTCGAACAGGGTGCCCAGGCCTTCGTCCTCCTGCGTTGCTCCCACTGTGTCCATGCGTCCCTTCCAAGCAATCGCTCAGGTCACTGTGCTAACTGGGAACAATTCAGGCACCTCCACCTCCCCATTTGTTGAGCGAGGGACTGCTGCCGGAGTGGTGGTTTCTGTCATCCCTATCAGAGGTTTGTCTACCATATGAAGTTTAGGGATAACTCGGCCCCCAGCCAGGTCATTCCCGACCAGCATATCCACTCCATCTACTGGTAGTGTCTACTTCACTCCAACCGTCACCTCTCCAGTGACGTATTTTCAGTCCAACCAAACTTTATGTAGGGGGATACTGAATTTGCCTCCTGCACTCTTGCATGAGACTTCTCCGCCAGTGCTGGTCTCCTCATTCCATGAAAGTACACTGCTTAAGATCAGACTCTGGTTAGCTCCTGTATACCGTATCCCAAAGGATTCTGATCACCTTCTCAGGACTTCCTTCTACTTTCACCGTGCCTTTACTAGTGAAATGCTCAAAGCCCTCATCTTTCTGTTGCTCCTCTTGTATCTCTGCAGTCATTTTCTCCACATACTTCACCAGGTCTCTTTTTGAGTGGACACACACACACACACACACACACACACATATGGACGCAAGAACAAATAAAACATAACTGATGTCAAAAAAAAAAAAAAATATATATATATATATATATATATATATATATATATATATATATATATATATATATATATATATATATATATATATATATATATATATATATATTTTTTTTTTTTTTTTTTTTTTTTTTTTTTTTCTTTTTTCTTTTTTTTTTTTTTTTTTTCCACATAGAAGTATAAATATCAGGAGTGAAGTGGAAGAAAGTACTGCAATAAAGGGTGTTCATAGTATACACCAAAATTTAGATGAGTGTAAATATGAAAACATGGCATAACATACACAGCACCGGTTCGGCCCTCTTCACAACAATGCAGCCAAGTGAACACACTAGCTCGCCACGATGAGCAGCAACAATTCTCATTACGCGTTCATATATACCCTATCAGGCAATACTACTAAGAATTTCGGTCCTGCATTTTTAATATGTACCAGGCTAAATACTGGACAATGCCACGCATTTTGTGGGCCGGCTCTAGTCATCAAGGCCCACATCACCTTGACTTTTCAAAGTAACAATCAACACACATACACGCGCATTTTCCAGTACTGAACATTGTCCACGTAGGAGGAAGAGTCAGTAGGCACCTGCCGAAACGATAATTACTCCCAGTGATGGGTAAAGCACTGGATCAGGGGGTGCTGTGAACTTATCATTAAACCCAGCTGTGACTTCACTGAATGTTTCCCTTTGTGTCTCACAACACAAGGGGCCAGTCACAGCCTGACCTCTAAAAACAACTCTTTTCCTCCACACAAAACTACAACACAAACACCCTTCACTCAAAAATTAAAAATTATCATGGCGACTCCTACACCAGCCTCGGAGTCCCTATCTAGGGAGGGGACCACAAATGTTCCCAGGTCGGACTGCTCTTTTGAAACCGACCCTAAGTGTCTTCACATCCTCCTCAACTTTTTCTTCATTAACTTCGGTCTTAGGTCTAATTTTCAATCTGTAGAACACCACCTCTCCTTTTTCTAAACCTCATCTTCTTTTCCTCACTGAAACACAGGTGTGTGAGGCAACTGACAGTAGCCCCTTTTCTGTTTCCTCCTATTTTCCCTATCATCATTTTCAATCCAAAGCTGGATGTTGCGTCTATTTGCGCAACGACTTAACCTGTTTCCGTGACCACGCTCTTGAAACTTTCGAGTTTTCCACCATCTGGCTACAACTACAGAGTCACTCTCATACTAAATTTATCTGTGCTGTATACCTCTCACCTAACTTCTCTGACTAAAAGAAATTCTTTGACTATTTAACTTCCAAAGTGTAGCATAGTCTGACTCTCTTCCCTTTTGCAGATATCTCCATTCTTGGAGACTTCAGTGTTCACCACCAGCTTTGGCTTTCCTCTCCCTTCACTGACTATCCTGGTGAACTAGCCTTCAACTTTGCTATCCTCCACGACCTAGAATAATTGATGCACACCCTACTCGTATTCCTGACCGTCTTGGAGATACGCCCAACATTCTTGACTTTTTCCTGACCTCTAATCCTTTTGATTTTGCTATCACCTTCTTTTCTCCTTTGGGCTCCTCTGATCACAATCTCATATCTGTATCTTGTCCTATCGCTCCAATCCCTCCTCAGGATCCTCTTAAGCGGAGGTGCCTCTAGTGTTTTGCCTCTGCTAGTTGGGGGGACCTGAGGAGGTATTTAGCTGATATTCCTTGGAATGACTACTGCTTCCTTGTCAGAGACCCGTCTTTGTCTGCCAAGCGCATAACAGATATGATAGTGTCTGGCATGGAGGCGTACATTCCTTATTCTTTTTCTCGACCTAAACCTTCCAAACTTTGGTTTAACACAGCTTGTTCTCGTGCCATACATGATAGAGAGGTGGCCCACAAAAGCTACAAAAGTCTTTCATCACCAGAATCTCATTCACTTTATATTTCTGCCCGGAACCATGCCAAGTCTGTTCTCCAACCAGCCAAAAACTCCTTCATTAACAGAAAGTGTCAAAATCTTTCAAGATCTAACTCTCCTTGTGACTTCTGGCATCTAGCCAAAATATCTCCAAAAACTTTGCTTCTTCTTCTTTCCCTCCTTTATTTCAACCAGATGGCACCACTGCTATCACATCTACCTCTAAAGCTGAAGTCTTCGCTCAAACCTTTGCTAAAAATTCTACCATGGATGATTCAGGGTTTGTTCCTCCCTCTCCTCCACCCTTTGACTACTTCATGCTACCTATTAAAATTCTTCGTAATGATGTTTTCCATGCCCTCTCTGGCCTAAACCTTCAGAACGCTTATGGACCTGATATGGTCCCTTCTATTGTTCTCCGAAACTGCGCTTCCGTGCTTGCATCTTGCCTAGTCAAACTCTTTCAACTCTGTCATCATTTACCTTTCCTTCTTGTTGGAAGTTTCCCTACATTCAACCTGTTCCTAAAAAGGGTGACCGTTCTAATCCTTCAAACTACTGTTCTATTGCTTTAATTTCCTCCCAATCTAAAGCTTTTGAATCTATCCTCAACAGGAAGATTCTTAAACATCTATCACTTCACAACCCTCTATCTGATCGCAAGTATGAGTTTCGTCAAGGGCGCTCTACTGGTCATCTTCTGGCTTTCTTCACTGAGTCTTGGTCATCCTCTTTTAGAGATTTTGGTGAAACTTCTGCTGTTGCCTTAGATATATCAAAAGCTTTTGACAGAGTCTGGCACAAAGCTTTGATTTATAAACTACCCTTCTACGGCTTCTGTACTTCTCTCTATAACTTCATCTCAAGTTTCCTTTCTGACCTTTCTATTGCTGCTGTAGTAGACGGTCACTGTTCTCCTAAATCTATTAATAGTAGTGTTCCTCAGGGTTCTATCCTGTCACCCACCCTCTTCTTCTTATTCATCAATGATCTTCCAAACCAAACTTCTTGTCCTATCCCTTCCTACGCTGATGATAACACCCTGCACTTTTCCACGTCTTTTCACAGACGTCCAACACTTCAGGAAGTAAACATTTCACGCAGGGAAGCTACAGAACGCCTGATTTCTGATCTTTCTAAAATTTTTGTTCGGGGCAGAGCAAACTTGGTATAGTTCAATGCCTCAAAAACTCAATTCCTCCATCTATCAACTCGACACAACCTTTCAGACAACTATCCCCTCTTCTTCAATGACACTCAACTGTCCCTCCTCTTCTACATTGAACATCCATGGTCTGTCTTTTACATATAAGCTGAACTGGAATCTTCACATCTTTCTTCTTTCTTCTTTCTCTCACCCTTATTATGTCCACCTCTCTAATACAAGAGTTAACCAGTATTCTCAGTCATTCATCCCTTTCTCTGGTAAACTCTGGAACTCCCTGCCTACGTCTGTATTTCCACCTTCCTATGACTTGAATTCCTTCAAGAGGGAGGTTTCAAGACACTTATCCTTCAGTTTTTGACTACCGCTTTGGACCCTTTTCTGGGACTGACATCTCAGTGGGCTTTTTTTTTATTGGATTTTTGTTGCCCTTGGTCAGTGTCCCTCCTACATAAAAAAAAAAAAGTCTCTCACATGGGACAATGGGCTTGCTAATGACGGATAGGAGAAGATAGCTATTTTCTTGAAACCCAGAAAGCACGCTCTTTATCAAAAAGTTTGAGATCAATTATTAGTGTCTAGCCAGTGCCTGCAGTTAAACAAGAATTATCTCTGCTTCGGGATGAACGGGTGGCTTCCGCCGTGTGATACGGATGGCACGTCACGCCCACTGCCCAGAATAACAAGATAACGTCACTGCCAGACCACGAGACGCCAGAAGCTTGCCCACTGACGTCACCGAGTCTCAGTTCATGGGATGCATTAACTTGGTGACGTCATGGGAAAAAGCCGCTAGTCAAATCGAGTGATTATTATTATGTGATCCTCACCTATTCGGGACGACGATCCCAAGAATGAAGGAGTAATCAGATGAATCTTCTACTCTGACCGAGTACATGCCACTACACCCCACTTCACGCTCTCTCCTCTCCCATCATCCACCTTCCTTTACTCTCGGGTTCTTCCGGAAGTCATCCACTATTACTAGGAACCGGCCGATCCCCTACGTTCACTTGACAAAAGGAAGAACCAGCTTGCAACCTAATTCTATCAGTACAGCAAATAATTAAAACAGTTTCACTCGTTAATCACTCCAACAAACCATGCCACCACACGGTTAGTACATCTCGCGGGACCTGCCATGCTGCGTCGCCAAAATGATGAGTGGGAGGCTGAAGGTGCGACATCTCTCACCTGCCCATCCCACCATCTTCACAGCCTTCCTTGCGACTGTAGCCTTCTTGTTGGCTCTGACTACATAGGCTATTTCTGGCACCCCTGCGCGGCTGCTGGATGACGGGGAGTGCGAAACGCCACTTTCCTTTTGCTCCCTTCTTCGAAGGAGAAACTGACAAGTATAAATGCCTGCTATGGAGACATGTGTGGCCATTGACAGCACGGGAACAACTCAACGGGACTGGTGTGTTTGGGTGGGCGCATCTCCACAGAGGTACCGCCTTGTTGTGAGAGGGTATGCGGACATCATTGGCCGCTTCCCGGTAACGTGGAGGTGGATGATACCTATGTAAAAGTAATGATATGATTTATTATTTTCGTACAAATTACTTCAGTGATCTAACTACCATCATTCTAAAATTAAAGAAATATATATATATTATATATGACAGTGTATATGTAAGCACCTAACTAATGCTGATTATGAGAAAGGGTGGCGCGGGCAGCGGGAGAATGGGTATATTTAGCTTCTGCACAGCCAGGGTCAAAGTAAGGCCCCGCGGCTGTCCTGCCGGTGGATGGCGTTACAAACGAAATGGTATGCGTGTCTTCTCCGAGTGTCTCGGCTAAATTATCTCTCATGACACACAGAGCAATATCGTCCGTGCGGGATGACATTAAATTTTACTCATACCTGTCCTACCATGATATCAAAAACAAAAAATACATAAATAAATAAATAAATAAAAATATATGCCAGCGTTTTCCGCAGAGGCCTGGGGAAAGGTAATTAATGTGAGGAAGAAGGGAGCAAAGGACAGCCTAATATACACAGTCAACATTTTTTTAATTCTGATAAAACGTGAGGCAGCAGCAAACAACAAGGGGTGTTGCCTGCGGGTCCGCACGGCCCTGCAGGAGGTCCCGCCCGCTTCATCCTTGAACTAATTCCGTTCATGAGCCAGCCTTAGCGCCACGCTTAACATTCCTGGCACACGGCTGCTCTCCTACATGCCACATTTGCTTTCTTCATATAATATTTACTTGCATATTGTTCACTCTCCAATCCCAGTCTACCTTCCACTCCGTTCCGAGACCAATGAGAATCTGGTCAAATTATGAAGAACATGAAAAAATAAGAAAATAAGGGAAGCTATAAAAGGCCCATAAACCTACATCTTTATTGACTTTTACTAACGATCTGATAACTGAGTCTATTTCATTCATCTACCACTCTATTTAAGAATCAATCTCTTCATATATATATATATATATATATATATATATATATATATATATATATATATATATATATATATATATATATATATATATATATATATATATATATATATATATATATATATATATATATATATATATATATATATATATATATATATATATATATATATATATATATATATATATATATATATATATATATATATATATATATATATATATATATATATATATATATATATATATATATATATATATATATATATATATATATATATATATATATATATATATATATATATATATATATATATATATATATATATATATATATATATATATATATATATATATATATATATATATATATATATATATATATATATATATATATATATATATATATATATATATATATATATATATATATATATATATATATATATATATATATATATATATATATATATATATATATATTTTTTTTTTTTTTTTTTTTTTTTTTTTTTTTCCTCTATTACGTGGGAAGTGGGTTACCCTGCGAAATCTGTGAGATGGCTCAGTCCTGCTTTCTCGCTCAAATCATACAAGATGAACATAACATAAGAACATAAGAAATAAAGGAAGCTGCAAGAAGCGACCAGGCTTACACGTGACAGTCCCTGTATGAAATATACTTACCTATTTCCATCTATTATCCCCATCCATAAACTTGTCTAATCTTCTCTTAAAGCTCTCTAGTGTCCTAGCACTAACTACATGATTACATGAGTCCGTTCCACTCATCTACCACTCTATTTGAGAACCAATTTTTTCCTATCTCCTTCCTAAACCTAAATTTTTCAAGCTTGTACCCGTTATTTCTTGTTCTACCCTGGATGCTGATCCTAAGAATTTTGCCTACATCCCCCTTGTTATAACCCTTATACCACTTAAAGACTTCTATCAGGTCCCCTCTTAACCTACGTCTCTCTAAGGAATGTAAATTTAACAGCTTCAACCTCGCCTCGTAAGGAATACTCCTCATTCCCTGTATCCTTTTAGTCATTCTCCTCTGTACTGATTCTAATAGGCCTATATCTTTCCTGTAATGTGGGGACCAGAACTGCACAACGTAGTCTAGATGAGGTCTGACCAGCGCCAAGTATAACTTTAATATTACTTCCGGCCTTCTACTTTTAACACTCCTAAAAATTAATCCTAGTACCCTATTTGCCCTGTTTCTGGCTTCTATGCATTGTTTCCCTAGACGGAGTTCAGAGTTAACTATAACTCCTAAATCTTTCTCGTACCCTGTACCTACCAGAGTTTGGTTGTTTAATGTGTACCTATTGTGTGGGTTTCCTCTACCTACGCTAAGCACTTTGCAATTATTGATATTAGATTGCATTTGCCATCTATCCGTCCATTCATTCATTTTATCTAAATCTGCCTGCAAGGCGATGCCATCCGATTCTGACCTAATTAATCTACCTATCTTTGTGTCATCCGCAAATTTACTAACATCACTACTAATTCCACTATCCAAGTCACTGATATATATTAGAAATAACAATGGCCCTAATACTGATCCCTGTGGCACCCCACTAATTACATGACCCCACTCGGATTTAGAGCCGTTTATTACCACTCTCTGTCGCCTGTCGCTAAGCCATGACCCTATCCAGCCTAACACCTTCCCATCTATCCCGTGTGCCCTAACCTCTCTCAGGAGCCTTTGATGGGGTACCTTGTCAAATGGTTTACTAAAGTCCAGATATAAGATATCATAACTATCACCATTATCTACTGCCTCGTACACCTTACTGTAAAAACTTAACAAATTTGTCAGGCAAGACTTCCCCTTCGTGAAGCCATGCTGTGACTGATTTATCAAGTTATGTTTGTCTAAAAGTTCCCCAATGTTCCTCGCTATTATTGACTCTAACATTTTACTTACAACTGAAGTTAAGCTGACAGGTCTATAATTAGATGCTAAAGTTTTATCTCCTTTCTTAAAGATGGGTACTACATTAGCCTGCCTCCACATTACTGGTACCTCACCCGACTCCAGTGATTTCCTAAAGACAGAAACTAACGGCTCACTAATAATCTCTTTACATTCCTTAAGTACTCTGGGGTATATTTCATCAGGTCCTGGTGACTTGAACTTTTTTAGCCTATCTATCTCCTGTTCCACTATCTCCCTAGTTATGGAAATATCTGTCAGCTTCTCATTCTCATCTGCTCTAAACACCTGTTCACTACCTGGCATATCTGCATGTTTTCCTGGGTGAAGACAGTTAAAAAATACTCATTCAGAAGTTTACTAATCTCCTCCCCAGAACTAACCAGCTCCCCATCTGCTGCCTTTAATGGACCTATAGTATCCTTATTCTTCGTCCTGTATACCTGATAAAATCCCTTGGGATCTGTCTTCGCCTGGCTGGCTACCTTTAATTCACAATTGTTCTTAGCTTTCATGAGATAGCGAACACCTAACTTGTGACATAGTTACTACGTGGAATTGACCCCAGTACTTAGAATGGTCCCGAACGTAAATTACCGATTGTTATTACACCGCCTCGTGGTGACGGGGTTCCCTGTAAAAGAATCTGCTGCGAGATAAGAAGGCATATATTAAAGTCACCATCATCCTCTCAGCTGGCGACACGGACTGCCATCTTGCCAATGTTCTTATAGGCGTCATTTTCACCCACATTTGTTTATTCTTGTTTATTATTGTTATTATTATTATTTTTTATATTTGATTTCTATTTATTTATCTATTCATTTTAATCTATTTATTTACTTTATTTTTTATTTATTTGTTTATTTATTTTTATTTTTTTTTTATTTATTCATTTACTTATTTTTATTTACTTATTTATTTATTTTTTTATTAGTGGTCTTCTCGCGATATTACCATGGGCTACAGGCTACAGCCCGGCCCAAATTGACACTAACCCTGCTTGCATCGCCGCCACAGACTACCGAGTATCAGATGAGTGATGCTGCCTTGTACATAAGGAAAGACGTCATAAAAAGAAAAGGAACAATGCAAATAAGGAAGAAAATTTGATACATTTACGTAAGTGCTGCACCAAGTGACACGTCGCCCGTGCATGCTCATACGTCCAGCCTGCTGCCTGCATACTGTCTTCCGCCACCACACACACACACACACACACATATATATATATATATATATATATATATATATATATATATATATATATATATATATATATATATATATATATATATATATATATATATATATATATATATATATATATATATATATACATTTGTGTGTGTGTGTATATATGTGTATTTATTTACTTATTAATTTACCTATTTCTCGAATTCGATGTATACATTCATTCATTTATCTGCTCATATATATGATTCTATTACAATGAAGTAAAGCATCCACAGGAATAAAAAAATAAAGAATAAAACAGGAAAGGAAAGTACAAGAATGCAGCAACAGCAAGAACAAGACGAGCACGATGAACAAGAAAAGATGGCAAAAGTAGGAAGTGGAGGTGTATGAGACTGAGGAGTCACACACGCCAGGAGGCAAGGCGCCAACACTCTGCTACTATTTTTGCCCATGACGCCGCTTTCCTCCTAACGCAGCCCTGGCACGGCGGCAGCCCCGGTGACTGGCCTCAATCCCTTACATCCTTACCCCGTTCCCTCACGAGTCTGTCGTACACTCCCTTACATTTCCTGCTTCTGAGTAATAGTGAGCAGGAATAGCTATCAGTCCATTATTATGTTCATTCTCTACAGACTGACAAAACTAATGCTACCACAAGGTAAGATGACGGGCATGGCGGCAGCGAGGCCACAACGGTGCTCTATAGGAGAAAGAGGGGGGGACTGAGACGAGGAAGGGGTGGATGAGACAGACATTGGATGTGGCACTTGGCTTGGCTGGCAGCAGCAACGGGGAAGACTGTCCCATCCTACCCTCGTGCATCACACCCAGCAAACACACCACCAGACTCATCAGATATGCGAAGTTTCTGTCGGGGCGGAGCACTGACGACCTTTGCGCGAATCCCCCACGCCAGCACCACGGCGCCCCCCGAGCTCTTCAGTAAGGGACTATGCCCTTCAGGTTGACCTCGGCTGTGCTCGGGATGGAGGCGGCGAGAGGCTGGTTCCACCTGTGCCTCATCCCGGGTTACTCACACACATTCGTCCTTCCCAACTCCCCACGCTCTCTCTCTCTCTCTCTCTCTCTCTCTCTCTCTCTCTCTCTCTCTCTCTCTCTCTCTCTCTCTCTCTCTCTCAAAGGAATGAATAATTTACTGTATTCGGAGATTTCCATGTGGGCGCGCGTGAGTGTGTGTGTATTTATGCATATGCATTCACACCTACGGACGGATGCACGTGTTCTGTAACTCACCTTCTGTCCAGTACTGTGTGTGTGTGTGTGTGTGTGTGTGTGTTGCATTTGTGAGCACACCTCCATGTATGCACGTGAGTGAACACCACTCTCTCTCTCTCTCTCTCTCTCTCTCTCTCTCTCTCTCTCTCTCTCTCTCTCTCTCTCTCTCTCTCTCTCTCTCTCGAGCGGTTCCTACACTATCTTCTGCCAAGTATCGACCCACCCCCTCACTGCATCACCACCACCACCACCACTAACACCAATTCCCCTCCCAAGACGGACCCTAACCACCACCACCACCTCCACTGCCCAACCTTACCACCATCACCACCACTGTTATAACCACATTCACCACAACCCCTTATCACCACTTCCACACTATCTACACATCCCCTTGCCACCACCTCTCCACTGTCCCTACCACCACACACCACACCCTCCTATCATCACCACTATTCCTGCCACAACACCACCATGACACCACACAAGCACAGACCCCTAGCACCACCATCATCACCATCATCACCACGCCACTCTTACATTCACCATCAATATCACCAGCACCACCATTATTAGAACCATCATCTTTCATCACACCTCTTTACCACAAGCGTCACCACTATCACCCATCACCATAACCCATCACCACCACCACAACCAACACCACCACCACCGACAGAACCATCGCCACTGCCACCACTAAAACTACCATTATCTTATCCTTTCACCCACACCACCGTCAATGTTAGATCTCCCACCACCACCACCACTACCACCACACAGCCATATCAACACTACCCCAAAGTTCCTATATCTTCGCTTCCATTAATAATACTACTACCACCATATCATCACATTAACATCACCACCACCACCACCACAACCACAACAACAACAATGTTTACTGAATAACATCACCATCACCACTATTATCACCACCACCGGCACCAACACCACATCCAACGATCAGCACCACCATCATTACCGCCACCACCGACACCACAAGCATCCCCTCCACACCACCACCACCACTACCAGCGCTGCATCCCACACCAGCACGGTCGGCGCGGTGGTGTCACATAGTCACATTTGGCTGCTCTGCACAGTGCTCTTATTGCTGCAAAATTTTGGAATCTTCACATACTGGATTGGTGCTGCACTAGTCGCATCCCATATGATAAGGCCATAATAATCCCACCTACACGTACAATAGGACCTGTTTCTCTCTCTCTCTCTCTCTCTCTCTCTCTCTCTCTCTCTCTCTCTCTCTCTCTCTCTCTCTCTCTCTCTCTCTCTCTCTCTCTCTCTCTCTCTCTCTCTCTCTTATTTGCGTATGTTATATTTGTGAGCACTAATACGTGGCAAACTCGATGTACTTATCAAAATTTATGTCTAACTTCTTTAGGGAAAATAATTTGACCTTGTCAATATGCACGTGAACGTCAAATGAGGTCCGTGATAACAGTCATCTATTTCCTATAGACATATACTGGGCCTTTTGGTATTTGATAATTAATAATTATTGTAAGATACATTTTTTTTCTTTTCTTTACATATTCTTTGGCTCAACAGATTAAGTCTTTATGAATGAACTGTGTGTCATTAGCATATTGCATGATGAGAGAGAGAGAGAGAGAGAGAGAGAGAGAGAGAGAGAGAGAGAGAGAGAGAGAGAGAGAGAGAGAGAGAGGTAGGGGGACAGGTGAGAAATGGGGGGAGGAGCAGGGAAGGAGAGGCAGTGGGGGTAGGGAGAGAGAGGCGAGGAGTGCGGCTCGACAACACTATTGATTTCCCGGCTGGGTCCCTTCACACCCTGCCTTCGTGTGTCCCGTGCGCTTCTCTGTTTCTTTTCCTACCTCTTACCTATCGTTCCCATTCCACACGTGCTCCCTTGGTCCGTCCCGGAGACACCTTCATGCCATTCTCGTAACACAACTTTCAATTCTTTAGTGGTGCTTGTTTACTGATCACCCTCTCCCCCACAATGTGTTATTGGTGTACTGCCACTGTACTATCTCACATGCACTCTTTATGGCCGGGTATATGTAGCATATACTCTTGTTTTTACTAAGGCTTAGGTACTTTTTTTCTGCAGCTGAGCGTAATTTGGTTTATTTTTGCTCTTACTTTTTCTTGCGGCGGCGACGGCGGCGGCGGCGGCGGCGACGGCAGGAGCCTTTATGTCACCTACTTGCCCCATTGTCGACTTTGGTTTTTATCCTTTTTACGTGGCCTGTTCCACGAAGTCCTACTATGTAATGTGGTATTTTCACTTATACCTGACACTCACACTCTCTTCATTTACCCTTAGCTACTTTCCGTACAGATTTATTATTCGTTTTCTTTACTTGTAGTGGTTCTCTTCTCCGTTGATTTATGTCTGTATGCATGTAACGTTCTTCATAGATAGTCAGAGATAGCTAAAACCAGTATTATTGATGTGATATTCCGCTTAGTATTGCCTTCACTGTCATTGTTTATTAGTATACGACGAAATAGTAGTACTTGTAGTTGTAGTAATAGTAGTAGTAGTAGTAGTCACAAAAACAGTGAATGAAGCGGTGGTAGAATCAGAAGCACCACCATTACACTAATTCTGCTGAGAGTCAGAAGGGAGACAGCAGCAGCGGAGAGGAAAGAGCGCGGACAGGTCAGTGAAAGGAAGGCAGCGAAAGGTTAAACGTAACGTGTCGCGTAGGAGGGCAGGGAAGGGCGGGAGGATAGGTCACAGGGTTAGACAAATGCCGTAATGAATACTGCAGCCCCCACAGCCTTGTCCCTCGTCATAGCGAAGGTCAGGTCAGGGGTCAGGTCAGGTATAGGTCAAGTGTCGTGTCTACGTTTCGTGCATGACACTCGTTTAATCACGAGGTCATGGCGAACAAGGAGGTCCCTTTGTAATGACTGTGACCTTGGCGTGTAATTATTGTAGTGGTAGTGACGGTGGTGGTGGTGGTGGTAGTGGTGTGCTGATTACAGTCATGTTAATAATAAATTTGATGGTGGTGGCGGTGGTGATGATGGTGGTGGTAGTGGTGATGGTGGTAGTGGCTGGTAGTGGTTATGATTATAGTAATAATGGGGATAACGGTACATTTGGTGGTGATTGTGGTGGTGATGGAGATCGTGGTGGTGGTGGTGGTGGTGGTGGTGGTGGTGGTGGTGGTGTTAGTGGGTGTAATATTGGCGATGGTGGTGATGACGATGGTGGTGGTGGTGGGAAGTCGTGGGTAGTATTGGAGGTGGTGGGTGGTGGTAGTGGTGGTGGTGGTGATGGTGGTGGAGGTCTTGGTGGTTATGGTGGAATCGATGCTCCTTCATCTCCTCTCGTGTGTTGGGCGTTGGCAGCGGACCACGCCCAGTCCCGTCCAGCCAAGTCAAGCAGAGCCCAGCCAGTCCACCCCCAGCACACTCTAACCCAATTCCGCCCCGCCCTACTCATCATGGCGAGGCCCAGCACAAACCCTCATTTGGCCAGTATACAGAGACTCATGAATCTGGTACTTTCTAGTGACTTGGTGAAAAGAGGAAAAAATTTATTAACAACACAGATGAGCCACGTTTAATATTGGCTAGGGAAGCAGTGTTGGAAGATTGGCGTCTAGTATTTCCGAACAGAACATGAAACAAAGATATGACTCTGTCTACAAATATTTCTCCCTTGACATTCCCTTCCTTAAATCAGGATTAATTAGAGGCAGATTTTTTCCAACAAAGTGATCTTTCAAAGGTTTCCAGCTATCACTCCTTTTTTTTTTTTTTATCAGGCGTAGACACTAACTCCTATTAAGGTGCGAAAGAAGTAACTGGCTAAAGTAAAAAAGAAGACATTTGTGGTGACCAGTTGTACTGTGTAGGTTTGTAATTCACTCTAGTGCGTGGGTTGCTTAGGTGGCGCCTTATTTGTATACCAAGCTGCTCTCCAAGCACTCTCTTCCTTCTCCTCATGCCTTCCCCTGCCCTCCATTGCCGACACCATCCCTCCACCTCAAGGCTCAGACTCAGCACCTGTGTTCGTATCAGGTGAGGCACTGACATAGTGGTCTGCTACGCGGCTACCCCAACCCGACACCGCCGCCGCCGCCGCTGCCGCCGCCGGCGCCACTACCACCACAACAACAGTAACAACAACAACGACGACGAAGACGACTACAGCAGACATAGCAGTAGTAGCAGCACCACAAACCAGCACCAGCAGTAACATCAACAACAACAACAACAAAAACAACAACAAAAACAATAGCAACGATGACAACAGCAATGACGACAGGCGTCGACGATGATAATAACAATGATGACAATGATAACAACAGGTCCCTTAACTCTAATGCATGTCCTTGAGTTCAGATAATCATGTCCAGTATAGCGTCATCTGTCATCCACCAAAAGTCTCCTCGCCCGCGCCACACCGACACGCCCACTCGCCCGACGAGGAAAGGTCGGGGATCCGTGGGCTCGTGGCAGTAAAGTTCAGAGGCGAACATGGGAGCTCTCGCCCTCCAGAGCGTCAACACAAGACGTCAACAGGAAATGTTAGCAGGAAATGGACACACGTACACACACACACACACACACACACACACACACACACACACACACACACACTTACACTATAGTAATCAACAAGAAAAAGAAAGGAGAGAAAAGTGAGAACACAGTTACTAAACAGAACACGAAACAAAAGTTCCTTAAAACACAAGAGAAAAAAATAGGATGAGATACAGAAACCACACCAAAAGTCAAAATAATAAGCCCAAGTATAACAGGAAACAGAAAGAGAGAGAGAGAGAGAGAGAGAGAGAGAGAGAGAGAGAGAGAGAGAGAGAGAGAGAGAGAGAGAGAGAGAGAGAGAGAGAGAGTGCCCAAGTCTTATTCATTGTCATCATAAAGTTTGTTGTCCACGAACATTCTCACAGTACGGAATCAACTACCTACCCATCACACACAACACTTCATTAAACACATAGCCACGATTCGCCTACAAATGCAACATAATATATTATAGAAGTTCATTTTCTACTCAAGATTTACTTCCGTGATCCAGTTGACGAAATAAAGTATTTTTTTCTTATGAAATCTCGCCTGAGAATAATAAAATTATAAAACAATATCTATAAATAAGCAAAAAGTGACAACGTCATCCTTACTGATTCACCCTCCATAACCACTCCGTGATTCATGAAGTTGCCTCACCTGTGACTTGTACTTGACGGCAGGTATCCATTCCTGGAGTTCTTGGCAGCCCACGTCACCTGCTGCTTTGGATGGTTTTCTTCATTACCTTGACGTAACTTATTATTGTAGGGTCGCAGGTTTACCAGACAATATTAATTCTCCATTCAGTACACCTACCAGTGAGCTCCTGGTCTTTCGTTGTTCTCTCTCTCTCTCTCTCTCTCTCTCTCTCTCTCTCTCTCTCTCTCTCTCTCTCTCTCTCTCTCTCTCTCTCTCTCTCTCTCTCTCTCTCTCTCTCTCTCTCTCTCCCTGTGTGTGTGTGTGTGTGTGTGTGTGTGTGTGAATATAAAAATAAACGATGCAAAATTTCCGATTTTTTTTTTTTTTTTTTTGGATGTTATACAACTTAGAACAATACAATTGACGAAAGAATCCCATCACGTGATCCTGCAAACGATGACAGTCTTCTTACAAACACACAAGTTAACCTCATAATAGTGAGAAATTCCTTACACCTTGCAGTTCTTGTTCATCTGTACATCGAAACATCTCGCCACCGAACCCGATCATCCATCACCATACCCTGCCTGCCACCTAACCTCCAGCTACAGTCGTCTTCTACTGCCACACTCACCCAGGTACCACCAACCAGTCAGTCTCCTCAAGGATATGCCAGACACCCTGATGGATTACTCGCTATTAGCTCTGCTCACATCCCAGTCAAGAAGGGGATTATATGTAAGGTGTGTGTGTGTGTGTGTGTGTGTGTGTGATTAATGTTTGTGTAACCCTATACATATAAGTACAGTATACATCTAACTGTACATATATGTATAGTATATATGTATGTCTGTAAATAACAGTTTGGCAGTAATGCTGATGTGGATAATCTTGCAGACTCAGATGGTGGTGACTGAGTGCCTTGGCAAGACTGGGGAAGCTGTGACTATGGTGACTGTGGCGAGGGTGGGTATGGCATAATGGTGCTGTAGTAGAGGTGGTGTTTCAGTACAGGGTGACATAGCATTACGGAGGTCATCAATGTGGTGGTGATAGCATGTTGGTGACGACGTGAAGGTGTAGTCTTGGGAGTCGTGGTGCTGGAAGTCTGTGATGTGATAGTAGTGGTTATGAATGTGAGACGTAGTGGCGATCCTGAGGGAGCAGCGTGGTTGAGGCAGTGAGGGGTATGGCATGACATGGTACTATGGAAGTGGTGGTGTAATAGAAGCAACGATGAAATGTTGGGCGTGGCTTGAAAGCAGTGTGATGGCGGTGATGGCGGCAGTGGAGGCGGAGGCGGCGGCAGCATCGGTGGGTCAATGTGGCACGGGAAGCAAACATGGACGGCGATGATCAATACACGTGCAGCTCCCGTCATGCACAACAACACGTCCCGCAGACCGCGCCTCGATGGCTAAATCAAGTCTGTGGAGAATTGAGCTTTCCTTTCTTTATTATTTCTTATCGAGCGTTCTTCTCGTTACTCCATCAGGTATGTAATGTTGATGAGGGAGGAGAAGTCAAGGTTACGCAAGACACTGCGGCTAAGAGGACAGATCAAAGGAGGAGGCTGGAAAGAGTGAAAAAGAAAAAAAGTTATAGAAAATAACATGGAAAAGGAGATTAGAAAATGTCTGGAAATGGGAAGAAAATCAATAAAGAAATTAATGAGCTGTTAGAGAGACAAATAAAGAAAGATAAATGAAGTAATGAACGATAATATGAGAAAGGGAAGGAAAGTTAACGAAACAAGGAAACTGAAGACCAGACTATGATTTTAAGGGAAGGGAGTGGAAGAATGCGTAATAAGAACCTGGAGTAAAAGTATAAAGGGAAGGATATTCTGTCTTAAGATGAGAATATCCTTTATTGTATGGTAAGAGAAATATAGATGAGAATATCCTTTATTTTATGGTAAGAAAAATACATGTAGGAAGAATTCTGACAAAACCAGCAACAAAACTATATCCAGCAGTGAAAATAATAAAGCATAGCTGGCCCGGATGAACAGTAACTTCTATTCATCAAGCAACAAAGTTAGTGAAAGGGAATAAAGGATGTAATTATACCATATGTGGCATGAGTTGTGGCAGGATCAGGCAAGATGTGTACGGTGGTATGGTAGCGTGTGGTGAGTTGATTGGACTAACGTGATGATATGACACGGTGTGGTTGAGGTGTGTGTGTTGCTGGTGTGGTGAGCGACCCACAATACTGTGATGTGCTGCGAGGCACACTAAAGCTGGAGTGGTGACGTTGCGTGGTCCGGTTTGGTGTAATGGTGGCGAAGAAGAAGGGATGCAATGCATCAAAACCTAACTATTCTCAAGTAACAACTGCATGCAGCCCAAGGTGCGGCCTGAGGTAGTCAGCCTCACACCACCATCACCTGGTACCACCATAACCACCACCACCATTGTTGTCACTTGACATAATTTTAGTCCTAAATGTTGAAAGCAACACCTCGTATCACAATGGTGGAAAACTTTCTCAGCTGTGAAACTCCTTGAAACTCGGTTCAGACCACGGGCTGCAGCTTGTCCACGCTGTTTGTTTTCGAACCGCTGAAGATCTACAAGTGCAGCAGATTCCGGGCAGCAGTCTCGTGTCACTTCCTGCACGTCTGTATCATGATTAATGACGCAGCGACCAAGAGTTGATATTTTCTTTTTTTTTTCCAAAACCTGTGAATTGTTTCCTTCCTTCGGTTCCATCCTCTTCATTGCTCGGAGTGCAGGTCCTGTGTTGCCCGAGCAGCCGGAACGCACCAACCACAGACCTCGCCTGCGTACCTTCCGTGGATGCATCGACCAATGAACGTTCACCATCTGCTCGCTGGGACAGCACTCGGCCAATCAGGAAGACGAAAGGCGCCCACGTGCACAACGTCGGGTCCCGCAACACAGGCAGTCCGAGATCAATACTGTTGTCTCCTTGCAGTTGCCAATGATAGATTGATGTGCAGTAAGGACCCTCCACCTGCCAGTTCATCACACACGACATTATCTGAAAGATTCTCAGTCATCAAAGAATGACGGCAAGTGTGACATAAAGGTTTATAAAAACCGATGTACAAAGGATAGAGTAAAGGGAAGTGGGGAGGACGCAGGCGCCGCACCTTGCAGGAAGAGCGGCGCGCCGGCCGTCTGCTGCCTGGGAACCTTGCAACACCCTGGCCCTGGCCTCATTAAGCGGAGTTTCCGGCCATATTAGATATCTTTCTTCGTATCAACTACACCGGTGGGGCGCTATGGGATGAGTTAGGACAATCCTGAGACACCCTCATACGGTAGCCTCCATTTGAAAGGCTTCTCATATCACAGAGTGCTGAGTCTCCTGAAGCAACCTGCTACTGCTGTCACCATAGACTCGTGTATGTGTGTGTGTGTGTGTGTGTGTGTGTGTGTGTGTGTGTGTGTGTGTGTGTGTGTGTGTGCATATATACATTCCTGCCGGAAACTGATAATGTTCAAGCCATCGGCCAGTGACCGAAGAATACCCAAATCCTTTCTATCGACCCTGTCTTCGATAGCGACCACAGCAGGGACGTCTGAGGGGCACCATCAGCCTCTGCAAAGGTGTCATTCTAAAAGTCTGCTAGTGCCATTACTGATGGGAACCAACCGACTAATCCTCCAAAAAATATTAAAAATATAAGAGGCTCACCATAAGAGCCTCAAAGAAGACTATATATATATATATATATATATATATATATATATATATATATATATATATATATATATATATATATATATATATATATATATATATATATATATATATATATATATATATATATATATATATATATATATATATATATATATATATATATATATATATATATATATATATATATATATATATATATATATATATATATATATATATATATATATATATATATATATATATATATATATACTCGTATATATATATATACGTACCTGCGTACGTATGTACGTACGTATATATGTATGTATGTATGTATGTACGTACGTATGTACGTACGTATGTACGTACGTATGTATGTATATATATATATATATATATATATATATATATATATATATATATATATATATATATATATATATATATATATATATATATATATATATATATATATATATATATATATATATATATATATATATATATATATATATATATATATATATATATATATATATATATATATATATATATATATATATATATATATATATATATATATATATATATATATATATATATGTTTTGTAGGAGGGGCACTGGCCAAAGGCAACAAAAATACAACAAAAAAATAAATAAAAAAAAAACAATTAAATGTCGGTCCCCGAATAGGGTCCCTACCGGTAGTCAAAGATTTAAGGATAAGTGGAAATATTGAAGCAGGCAGGGAGTTCCAGAGTTTACCAGCGAAAGGGATGAATGATTGAGAATACTGGTTAACTCTTGTATTAAAGAGGTGGACAGAACAAGGGTGAGAGAAAGAAGAAAGTCTTGTGCAGTGTGGTTGCGCGAGGAGAAGAGGCATGCAGTTAATAAGATCACAAGAACAGTTAGCATGAAAATAGCGGTACAAGATAGCAAGAGATGCAACATTGAGGCGATGAGAAAGAGATTGAAGACAGTCAGTTAGAGGAGAGAAGTTGATGAGACGAAAAGGTTTTGATTCCACCCTATTTATAATATAAGAGCGGTATGATTGGAATCCCCCAGACGTGTGAAGCATACTCTATACATAGACGGATACGATCCCTGTACAGAGTTAGCTACTGGAAGGGTGACAAAAACTGGAGGAGACGTCTCAGAACCCCTAACTTCATAGAAATTGTTTTTAGCTAGAGATAAGAGGTGAAGTTTCCAGTTTAGATTATACTCGAAAGTAAAGGGTAGACCAAAGATGTTCAGTGTAGATGACAGTTGAGTGTCGTTGAAAGTTGTGTTTGGAAGGTTGTGTCGAGTTGACAGATGGAGGAATTGAGTTTTTGAGGCATTGAACAATATTAAGTTTGTTCTGCCCCAATCAGAAATTTTAGAAAGATCACAAGTCAGGCGTTCTGTGGCTTCTCTGCGTGAACTGTTTACTTCCTGAAGGGTTGGACGTCCATGAAAAGACACGGAAAAGTGCAGGGTGGTATCATTAGCGTAGGAGGGGATAGGACAAGAAGTTTGGTTTAGAAGGTCATTGATGAATAATAAGAAGAGAGTGGATGATAGGACAGAACCCTGAGGAACACCACTGTTAATAGATTTAGGAGAACAGTGACCGTCTACCACAGCAGCAATAGAACGGTCAGAAAGGAAACTTGAGATGAAGTTACAGAGAGAAGGATAGAAGAAGTAGTAGGATAGTTCGGTAGTCAAAGCTTTGTGCCAGACTCTATCAAAAGCCTTTTGATATGTACAAGACAGCAGCAAAAGTTTCACCAAAATCTCTAAAAGAGGATGACCAAGACTCAGTAAGGAAAGCCAGAAGATCCAGTACAGCGGCCTTGACGGAACCCATACTGGCAATCAGATAGAAGATTGTGAAGTGATAGATGTTTAAGAATCTTCCTGTTGAGGAAAGATTAAAAAAAAATGAATAAATAAAATAGACCTTGACGGAACCCATACTGGCAATCAGATAGAAGATTGTGAAGTGATAGATGTTTAAGAATCTTCCTTTTGAGGAAAGATTAAAAAAAAAAAAAATTAGATAAGGAAATTAAAGCAATAGGACGGTAGTTTGAGGGATTACAACGATATTTTTTTTTTAGGAACAGGCTGAATGTAGGAAAACTTCCAGCAAGAAGGAAAGGTAGATGTTGACAGAGTTGAAAGAGTTTAAGATGCAAACACGGAGGTGCAGTTTCGGAGAACAATAGAAGGGACCTCACCAGGTCCGTAAGCCTTCCGAGGGCATAGAAAACATAATTGCGAAAAATTTTAATAGGTAGTATGAAGTAGTCAGATGATGGAGGAGAGCGAGAAACAAACCCTGAATTATCTAAGATAGAGTTTTTAGCAAAGGTTTGAGCGAAGAGTTCAACATTAGAAATAGATGAGATGGCAGTGGTGCCAATAGGTTGAAATAAAGGAGGGAAAGATGAAGAAGCAAAATTATTGGAGATGTTTTTGGCTAGGTGCCAAAAGTCAGAAGTCACGAAGGGAGTTTAATCTTGAAAGATTTTGACACTTTCTATTAATGAAAGAGTTTTTGGCTAGTTGGATAACAGACTTGGCATGATTTGGGCAGAGATATAAAGCGCATGAGATTCTGGTGATGGAAGACTCAAGTACCATTTGTGGGCTACTACTCCATCATCTATAGCACGAGAACAGGCTGTGTTAAACCAATGTTTTAGGTCGAGAAAAAGAATGAAGAGTGTATCACCTCTGTTATGCGCTCAGCACACAAAGACGGTTCTCTGACATGGAAGCAGTGGTCATTCCAAGGAAAATCAGCAAAATATCTCCTCAGGTGCCCCCAACTAGCAGAGGAAAAACGCTAGAGGCACCTACGGTTAGGGGGATCCTGAGAAGGGACTGGAGCGATAGAACAAGATACAGATATGACACTGATCGGAGGAGCCCAAAGGAGAAGATATGGTAACAGCATAAGCAGATTAGAGGTTAGAGGAAAAGCTCAAGAATGCTGGGCGTGTCTCCAAGACGGTCAGGAATACGAGCAGGGTGTTGCACAAATTGCTCTAGATCGTGAAAGACAGCAGAGTTAAAGGCTAGCTCACTAGGATTGTCAGTGAAGGGAGAGGAAAGCCAAAGTTGGTGGTGAACATTGATGTCTTCAAGAATGGAGATCTTCACGAAAGGGAAGAGAGTTAGAATGTGCTCCACTTTGGAGATTAAGTAGTCAAATAATTCTTATTCAGAGGAGTTAGCTGAGAAGCATACTGCTTAGATAGATTAAGTTTGAGAGTGACTCTGTAGTCGTAGCCAGATGGTGGAAAACTCGGAAAATTCAAGAGCGTGGACACGAAAGCAGGTTAAGTCGTTGCGCAAAAACATCCAGTTTGGAATGAAAATGAGGATAAATAAAGTACAAGGGAACAGAAAAGGGGCTACTGTCAGTTGCCTTAGACACCTGTTTCAGTGAGGAAAAGAAGATGAAATTTAGTAGAGGAGAGCTAGTGTCCTACAGATTGAAAATTAGATCTAAGACCGCGAATGTTGCAGAAGTTAATGAAGAAAAGTTAAGGGGATGTCAAGACGCTTGCTTAGGTTAATAACAGAAGAGCAGTCCGAGCTGGGGATACTTGTGGTCAGCTCCCCAAATGGGGACTCCGAGGCTGGTGTAGGAGTCATCATGATATTTCTGAATTTTGAGTGAAGGGTGTGTGTGTAATTAGTTGCTTGTAGTTTTGTGTGAAGGAAGAGAGTTGCCATTAGAGGGCATGCTGTGACTGCCTCCTTGTGTTGTGAGCCACAAAGGGTAACGTTCAGTGAGGTCACAGCTGGGTTTAATGATAGGTTCACAGCATCCCCTGATCCAGTGCTTTAGACCTCATTGTGAGTAATTATATATATATATATATATATATATATATATATATATATATATATATATATATATATATATATATATATATATATATATATATATATATATATATATATATATATATATATATATATATATATATATATATATATATATATATATATATATATATATATATATATATATATATATATATATATATATATATATATATATATATATATATATATATAGAGAGAGAGAGAGAGAGAGAGAGAGAGAGAGAGAGAGAGAGAGAGAGAGAGAGAGAGAGAGAGAGGGAACTGGTTCCTAAATAGAGTGGTAGATGATCAGAACAGACTGAACAGTCAAGTTTTTATCAGCGAATCAATGGGAGCTTAAAAACAGGATAGACAAATGCAATGCATGAACAGAAATAGTCCTCCTGCCTTATTGCATCCTTCTTTCTTTTGATATTTTCTTACCCGACATTTCACCCCAACAGTACTGCTTCGGTCCTTTATGGGTATGGTCTTTTTATTTTTTATGCTCAAAGAAAGCAGACTTAGAAAAAATGTGCTGCTAATTATCTTCACAAAAAAAAAAAAGTAAAGAAGGACCCTTGAAACTAGTGCCTTAAGCAAAGTCAAGTTATAGAAAGGAGAAACACAGATTCAGACAGACTTCCAGAATTTACCAGTGAAGGAGATAAAAAAGTGGAGGTACTAGTTAACTCTTCCATTAGGGAGGTGGACAGAATAGGTGTGAAAGTGAGTAGAAAGTCTTCTGCAGTGAGGTTGTGGAAATGGGGAGGCATGCAGTCAGCAAGTTCATGAGAGCAGTGAGCATAAAAGCAGCTGTAGAATATAACAAGAGGTACATTGCTACAGAAAAGTGAGAGTGGTTGAAGAGAGTCAGTTAGAGGGGAGTCGATGAAGCGGAAAGCTTTTGACTCTACCTTATTTAGAGGCAACAGAACGCTTGACCTCTGGGTTTTTTTTTTTTTTTTTTTTTTTTCGGAGCAATCTATGACCTGATTTCACAGTCGCTTAATAACGTTCCTAAGCAAGAACCTCACCAACCTGGTAACAGGCATTACCAACATCTCAATCTGATTTCATAGTCTTTGTTTTCGTGGTTACGGTGTCGTGCCAAATCTCTCCCAGGTCCAAATTTCTTCCGGGTGACGCCACTGCGCATGCGCACCTGATGCTGCGCAGGCGACAGCATCAAAACATCATCCAAGTATTTTATATATTTTTTTACTTATTATCAACTTTTGAGGCTTTATTAGCAAATTACTATTGCCTTATTGTATGTGAATCTGTTAGTGTAGGAATGGGGCAAGTAAAGAAGAGCAATGAGTGATAACTGGGCACCAAAATCTTCCCTTGCCTATGTCAAGTCCTACCACCATGTTTTATATTTATGTATTTTACGTATTGTCAACATCGCTATGGAATTTTATTGACAAATTACTAATGTTTCATTGTCTGTGGAATATTTTAAACATAAAACATTGTGGTAGGATTTGACATAAGCAAAGGGAGAAGATTTTGGTGTTCTGTTATTCCTCACTACCCTTGTTTACTTGTCCCATTCTTGTCCTAATATATCCACATACAATAAAGTAATTCCATACCGACGTTGACAATACGTGAAATACAAAAATGTAAACCATGGTGGGAGGACTTGACATAGGCAAAGGAAGATTTTGGTGCCATATTATCACTCACTACCCTTGCTTACTTGCCCCATTCCTATGCTAACATATCCACGTACGAGTATAATAAAGTAATAGCAATTTGACAATAAAACCTCAAAAAAGTAGCTGATAATACGTAAAAATATATAAAATACCTAGATGATGTTTTGATGCTGTCGCCTCGATATGGTGCGCACGTGCAGTGGCGTCACCCCGGAGAAATTTGGACCTGAAAGAGATTTGCCACGACAACGGTGATCCCCAACCTGGTAACGATCGTAACAAGACCTTTGCTTCGGTAATGTTGGTATGCCGCAGCCCTCTTATTAGACAAAATGAGTCAATTCATGGCAAAAGAGCTGACCATGTCAGCACCAAAAGAGAGAGAGAAAGGCATGCAAAAATTGAAATACATCATTGGTGCCTTCAACACGCCTTATCCATCAACTGCAAACATGTTTGCAAACAAACATTAAAATTCTTTCCTTTGAATATATGTCTAATATTCGTTAAACTCTGTGTATGCCAACCAGGCACATATTAATCGTCTATTTCTCTCTTCCTCAATGTTGTACACATACATTGTTAGATTGACATATGGGTTTTATGGAAATAACCCTAGCTTACTAATTTTAAGATGGTGATTATTTGTTTCTCAGCAAAAAATATGATGCTTTTTTTTTTTTTTGATGATTTACCCATTGAAAGGATTAGCAATTAAATTAATGAACTGAATTAATCTAAACCTAGCCTAACGGAAACAAGCCTAGCCCTCTGCTGGAAATGATAATGTTATTTCAATACTATTTAATATTTCTCTTACGTGACAAATTCCATACACCCTATGCGTATGTGAGGATTATTACAGTTTTTAACCAAGGAAGCATGGTAAATGAAATAAGGGTGACAGGCAGTGAAGTTTTCATTAGCTGGTGAAGTGAATTCACGCTGCCATCCAAATTCTTAAATTTTATCATATTACTATTATAGCCTATAAAATGTTGTTGTATTGTTAAATAATTTTAATATACAATTTAGGAAATAAAACAAGTACAAGAGGATAACAACTTGTGATATTTGCAAGAAATAAATGGAGCGGTAAGCTCCAATGGGGAGGCCCAGCAGCTCCCAAGCCAGCTTTACCAAAGGTTCCAATTTCTGGTAAGGATCAAAACAAACAACGCCGCGAAAAACATCTGTGAAATTGGAATTGCTGTTGATGGTGGACATCACCACTCAGTGATAACGACCACAACAGCAGGAAGCGACTGTGAAATAGGTCCTATGTGTCTTTCAATGTCTCGAAAACCCAATTCCTCTATCTATAAACACAAGACGCCCTTCCAGATAATTATCCCCTCTTAGTCAGTGACACTCAGTTGTCCCCCCTCTTCTACATTGAACATCATTGGTCTGTCCTCTGTTCTTTACCATTAATCTAAACTGAAAACTTCATATATCGTCTATCGCTAAAACAGCTTTTATGAAGTTAGGTGTTCTGAGCCGTCTCCATCAATTTTTCTCACCCCTCAAACTGTTGACTCTGTACAAGGGCCTTATCCGTTCATGTATGGAGCACGCTTCATATGGGAGTTCCACCTATGCTATTCACTTGAACAGGATGGAATCAAAAGCATTTCGTGTTATCAATTCCCCTCCTCTAATTGACTGTCCTCAGCCCTTCCCTCAAGATTCTAGCTCTTGCTATCTTCTATCATTGCTTTCATGGCCTCGCTGCACAAGACTTTTTTTACTTTATCTCACTTCTATTCTATCCACTTCCCTATTGTAAGAGTTAACCAGTATTTTCAATCTTTCATTCCTTTTACTGGTAAACTCTGGAATTCACTGCCTACTTCTGTATTTTCTCCTACCTATGACTTGAGATATTTCAAGATACTTCTCATAATTTTGAATATTCCTTTTAACTGTACTCTTTACGGGCTAGCA
>NC_087172.1:9690915-9720915 GCF_035594125.1 Scylla paramamosain
CCTTCCTCCTCCAGTCCCTCCCTCTCTCTCTCTCTCTCTCTCTCTCTCTCTCTCTCTCTCTCTCTCTCTCTCTCTCTCTCTCTCTCTCTCTCATGCCGTCACCGCCAAGTTCAACAATAATGCACACTCATAAGTCACTATTGTGGCGCTACATCACCCGTGCTCCCCTCGACGGCCCCAACGCTGCTGAGGGAAGAAGGCGACGTGGTGGGGCGTTCCCGTTGGGGGTTGATAAGATACGAACATGCTTCCCAAGATCCCAAAGTTCACTGTGTGGAAGGTCAGTGGGACACTATTGTAATAATACTGCAGTGTGTGTGTGTGTGTGTGTGTGTGTGTGTGTGTGTGTGTGTGTGTGTGTGTGTGTGTGTGTCAGTTGAAATCAATCCAGTTCAATTAAATTCAAACAGGCTATTTGATCATATCAGTTCATTCGGTCATATCATTTCATTAATACTACGTATATCAGTTGCATTGTCATGGTTGGTCTCTCTCTCTCTCTCTCTCTCTCTCTCTCTCTCTCTCTCTCTCTCTCTCTCTCTCTCTCTCTCTCTCTCTCTCTCTCTCTCTCTCAAGCTGGTTCTCATGTTGGACACGTAACTGGAGGTAACACTTGGCAAAAAACAAACTCTATGCATTTATATATAAAACGATACTGGTGCCAGGTCAAAGAAAATCTTGGGTACCAGAGTGTGGGATGACATACCTAATCATATCATTGATGTTGCCTTATTAATTTGTTTTAAGCCTCATCCTACTGAGTATTTGTTGAGTATTAGATAACTTTAGTCCATATTCATTATTTTTAGCTTTTTATTTATCATGATTATTATTTATTTATTTTTTTTTTTTTTTTTTGCAATATTTACTTTTTAGCATTTTAGTTTTTAACATCTTATTTATGATATATTATTGTTTTCTGGCATTTTAATGCAATGCTGTAACATGTTCAACATTTATATAGAGATTTTTACCATTGCAATATTAACATTGTTACTTTATGTAATTTTGACATGATTGTAAAAATCAACCTGCTAAAGTTAAAAAAAAACACTATCATGTGGAAATAAATTTAATTAAATTTAGTTGAATTCATCTCTCTCTCTCTCTCTCTCTCTCTCTCTCTCTCTCTCTCTCTCTCTCTCTCTCTCTCTCTCTCTCTCTCTCTCTCTCTCTCTCTCTCTCTCTCTCTCTCTCTCTCTCTCTCTCTCTCTCTCTCTCTCTCTCTCTCTCTCTCTCTCTCTCTCTCTCTCTCTCTCTCTCTCTCTCTCTCTCTCTCTCTCTCTCTCTCTCTCATTATTATTATTATTACTATTATTATTATTATTCTCAAGCATCAAGTGGTTCACCTGTCTGTCTTTGTTTTCTTGATGTCAGTAAGGCATTTCACAGAGTGAACTCCTGAATGGTCTTTACTAAAGAGCTTAATCTCCTCATTCATTACCACATTACCCAGGAATTTGCTGTAAAGTGGAGTCTTTTTTTTTTCTGGTATTTAAGATACCTAGTGGTATTCGATGGGGAGGGATACTGTCTCGCTACTTAAATAATGTGAACACAGATTGTCTCAGTACCACCCTTTGTGATAATATAGGTACTGAGTGCCACATTCATGATGGATGCATCAAGTCACTGAGCAATGCTAATATGGTCGTGATGTCATCTTCACTTGGTGTACTACAGAACTTTATTGACTTTTTTTATGTAGGAGATGCACCGGCCTAGGGTAACAAACTTGGAAGAAAAAAAAAAAAGACCCACTGAGGTGCCAGTCCCCAAACAGTCAGAAACGATCGTCAAATATTAAAGGATGAATATCTTGAAACCCCTTCTTGAAAGAGTTCAAGTCATAGGAAGGAGGAAATATGGAAACAAGAATGGAGTTCCAGGCAGGATTTTACAAGAAAAAGGAATGGATGATTAAGATGATGGTTGACTCTTGCAATACAGAGGTGGACAAGATAAAGGTGAGATAAAGAAGAAAATTTTGTGCAGCGAACCCGCAACAAGAAAGGAGACATGCAATTAAAAAGATCAGAAGAATAGTTAGCATGAAAATAGCAGTAGAAAATACCATGAGATTCCACATTGCGGTGAGAGAGAGAGAGAGAGAGAGAGAGAGAGAGAGAGAGAGAGAGAGAGAGAGAGAGAGAGAGAGAGAGAGAGAGAGAGAGAGAGAGAGAGCGAGAGAGCGAGAGAGAGAGAGAGAGAGAGAGAGAGAGAGAGAGAGAGAGAGAGAGAGAGAGAGAGAGAGAGAGAGAGAGAGAGAGAGAGAGAGAGAGAGAGAGAGAGAGAGAGAGAGAGAGAGAGAGAGAGAGCGAGAGAGCGAGAGAGAGAGAGAGAGAGAGAGAGAGAGAGAGAGAGAGAGAGAGAGAGAGAGAGAGAGAGAGAGAGAGAGAGTCACTCTGTAGTCATAGCCAGATAATATATCTTTTTTTTTTATTTTGAGTGCAGGGTGCGCGTGTATCGGGTGCATATAAAATTGTGTGAACGAAGAGAGTTTTCTTTAGAGGTCAGACTTTGCTCCCTTGTGTTGAGACAGAAAGGAAAACGTTCAGTGAGGTCACAGCTGTGTCCATTGGAAAGTTCACAACATTCCCTAATTCAGTGTTTGAGACCTCACTAGGAGTAATTGTAGTTTCGACAGGTGTCTACCGCCTCCTCCTGTAGACCTGTGTGTCAGGTTCATGTTTATAACACTACTAAGACAGAATACCTTCACCAAGCATGGGGTGAAGAGTATGGCTGCACTCCCTAATACATGAGGAGCAGAGTGACGCAATGGGAGACTGACATCACCACCTCCGTCAGGCTGAGCTCGGGCTGTGTGTGTGTGTGTGTGTGTATGTGTGTGCGGATCTACCCGATAGGAATGGCAGGGCCTGCTGCCTGTAAGGGACGCAAGCACTGCACAAGTACACTGTGTGTGCCCGGGTGCATCTCAATGAATGGGCACGCTACGTGTGCCTCATGTTAAGCAAATACACCCTCACATTTAACTTTTTTTTTTATTGTTATTCTTTTTTTTTTTTTTTTCCTGTAAGCGCCATACATGCACTGATACATGCATAAATTATATGCAATACACTGATACATGCACAAATTATATGTAATTAATTTCTACCTGCCTTTGGTTGAATTAAAATCATATATATCATTGTTGTTGTTGTTGTTGTTGTTGTTGTTGTTATTATTATCATTATTATTATTATTATTATTATTATTATTATTATCATCATCATCATTATCATCATCATCATCATCATCATCATCCTAATTATCATTATCATTATTATTAATACTATTATTATTATTATCATTATTATTATCATTATTATTATTATTATTATTATTATTATTATTATTATTATTATTATTATTATTATTATCATTATTATTATTATTATTATTATTATTATTATTATTATTATTATTATTATTATTATTATTATTATTATTATTATTAACATTACTATCATTATTATTATTGTTGGTAGTTGAGATTTTTAGAAAAGGACAATACAATCGTGTTCAATGTGGAGGAAAGATGCCAAGCTCCATTCATATATTATTAATAGACCAGAAGTTAGATGTGTTACTTCTTCATAATTCGTATAACATCTGTGAGTTGGCCATTAACCAATAGTATCGAGAAATGTAGGTTCAAGAGGTTTTGGTTGGGATCATTTACGAATAAAAGAAGAGAGAAAGAAAAAAAGTTAGAAAAAGTCTTCTGGTAATGCTGCAATAGAAGCCTTGGAAAGGAGATTCGAGACAGAGGTGCAGAGGGATGGAGAGAGACCGTATGAGGAAGCTTATATATCAGATATTTATGGCAGACTCTACCAATAGCTTTTGACATGTCTAAGACAAAAGCAAAATCAAAGGTTTCACCGAAATCTCCGACAGAGGTTGGATATGATTTAGTAAGGAAACATGTAGAAAATCGCCAGTTGACGATCTTTTACGAAATCCTTGCTGTTGATCAGAAAGAAGGTTGTGAGCAAACTGTTCTGCTGAGAATAGACTCAAGCGATTTAATAGTAAATTAGATTTAGAGGATTATAGTTTGAAAGATTTGACAAGAGAACCAATTTAGAGTTTAATGTCCAGAATCTCATGCATTTTATATTTCTGCCCGGAACCATGCCAAGTCTGTTCTCCAACTAGCCAAAAGCTCCTTCATTAATAGAAACTGTCAAAATCTTTCAAGATCTAACTCCCCTCGTGAATTCTGGCATCTAGCCAAAAATATCTCCAGTAACTTTGCTTCTTCTTTCTTCCCTCCTTTATTTCAACCACTACTATCACATCTATCTCTAAAGCTGAACTCTTCGCTCAAACCTTTGCTAAAAACTCTACCTTGGACGATTCAGGGTTTGTTCCTTCCTCTCCTCCACCCTCTGACTACTTCATGCTACCTATTAAAATTCTTCGCAATGATGTTTTCCATGCCCTCGTTGGCCTAAACCTTCGGAAAGCTTATGGACCTGATGGGATCCCTCCTAATGTTTTTCGAAACTGTGCCTCCGTGGTTGCACCTTGCCTAGTCAAACTCTTTCAACTCTATCTGTAGACATCTACCTTTCCTTCTTGCTGGAAGCTTGCCTAAATTCAGCCTGTTCCCTAAAACGGGTGACCGTCCTAATCACTCAAACTACCGTCCTATTGCTTTAATTTCCTGCCTCTCTAAAGTTTTTTAATCTATCCTCAGCAGGAAGATTCTTAAACATCTATCTCTTCATAACCTTCTATCTGATCGTCACTATGGGTTCCGTCAAGGCCGCTCTACTGATGATCTTCTGGCTTTGCTTACTGAGTCTTGATCATCCTCTTTTAGAGATTTTGGTGAAACTTTTGTTGTTGCCTTAGACATATCAAAAGCTTTTGATAGAGTCTGGCACAAAGCTTTGATTTCCAAACTATCCTCCCACGGTTTCGATCCTTCTCTCTGTAACTTCATCTCATGTTTCCTTTCTGACCGTTCTATTGTTGCTGTGGTAGACGGTCACTGTTCTTCTAAATTTATTAACAGTGGTGTTCTTCAGTGTTCTGCCCTGTCACTCATTCTCTTCTTATTATTCATCAATAACCTTCTAAACCAAACTTCTTGTCCTATCCACTCCTTCGCTGATAATACCACCCTACACTTTTTCACGTCTATTCATAGACTTCCAACACTTTAGGAAGTAAACATATCACGCAGGGAAGCCACAGAACGCCTGACTTCTGATCTTTCTAAAATTTGTGACTGGGGCAGAACAAACTTGGTATTGTTCAATGCCTCAAAAACTCAATTCCTCCATCTATCAACTCGACACAACCTTCCAGACAACTATTCCCTCTTCTTCAATGACACTCAACTGTCCCCTTCTTCTACACTGAGCATCCTCTGTCTGTCCTTTACTTATAATCTGAACTGGAAACTTTACATCTTATCTATAACTAAAACAGTTTCTATGAAGTTGGTGTTCTGAGACGTCTCCGCTAGTTTTTCTCACCTCTCCCCCAGCTGCTAACTCTGTACAAGGGCCTTATCCGTCCATATATGGAGTATGCTTCACATGTCTGGGGGGTTCAACTCATATCGTTCTTCTAGACGGGGTGGAATCAAAAGATTTTCGTCTCATCAACTCCTCTCCTCTAACTGACTGTCTTCAGCCTCTCTCTCTCATCGCCGCAATGTTGCATCTCTAGCTATTTTCTTCCGCTATTTTCATGCTAGCTGCTCTTCTGATCTTGCTAACAGCATGCCTCCCCTCCTCCCGCGGCCTCGCTGCACATGACTTTCTTCTTTCTCTCACCCCTATTCTGTCCACCTCTCTAATGCAAGAGTTAATCAGTATTCTCAATCATTCATCCCATTATGGGACTGGCATCTCAGTGTGCTTTTTTTTTTTTACTGGATTTTTGTTGCCCTTGGCAAGTTACATAAAAAAAAATGCACGTGTCTGTTATGGTAATTTAGTAAGTTAAAGTCGAAATCATGAAAATAAATAAAAGATTACAATGGGATGGAATAATATTGATAAACAAATTAGTACTATGAAAAATCATTCACCATCATTAAAGAAAAATTATTATAATTAATGTACTCTGGTAATTGTATACTATAAAGACAAATAGCATCATGTACTCTACTTATTTTACGATATGAATCAGGAATCTGGAGTCTTTAGAAATCTTAAAACGAAAAGATGAGAGTAACCATGCTGTGTATAGCATGAAGATGTAAGAAAAGAACATTATGGAACACGGAGCAGACCACATACTGAAGACAGCTTGGTTACACAGGAGAAAGGGGATATAGTACGGGAAGTGATGTGACCAACAGGTAATAGACTGATGATTAGACTAAGCCAATAACAAGCTAGAATTGGTCTAAAGGTGAAGTAAACAGAAAACTAGACGGGGGAGATGAGATAAGAAGTTTTGTTAGGATGGTCTGTAATGGACGGCCAGCCAACACATTGCAAACGCACTAGAATCATTGAGGCTGACAATGATAATGATGATAATGATGATGATGATGATGATGATAATGATGATGATGATGATGATGATGATGATGATGATGATGACATAAAAACAAGTCACGCTATCTGCTGTGTACTCGATGGCGATGTCCTGGGTGCACAGGGGTGCCATTCACCTACTGTGTCCCTGTCCCCACCTGGGCACCTGCATACGCACATTGAAAAACCTGCCTCGCCAGATGGGTCAGCTCCAATCGTTTCTTCATGTCCTCCACCCTCTCGCCTTAGTGAGCCCAGTGTAGGTGAAACGAAAATTTGATTCAAGCAAACCACTTTCGTCCCAGGAGCTTAGATTTATAATTAGCATTGTGAATGATCTCCGTAGGAAATACAAGAAATGTGTTGTGTTAAATCCCTCTGAGTCACATTAATAAGTCGCAACCGAGTAAATGAACATAAGAGTTGAATGTACCTTGAGAAAATTTTTTTTTTTTTCCGTAAATACTGATTTACAAAAGAGTGCATCAGCTTGGGAAAAGCGCTGCTTTATATACACACACATATATATATATATATATATATATATATATATATATATATATATATATATATATATATATATATATATATATATATATATATATATATATATATATATATATATATATATATATGAGAATCCTCTGGGCAAGTAACTCGTAACTCGCACTGAATCGCAAGATGAAAGACTTACATACATAGATCTCGATGTAAACACTAGATGTCTCAGGGAAAGCAACGGCTATCTGTCTTATGATAATGTTTAAAAATTATACCGAATTTGTTGATTATTTAGCCAAGATTCATCACATAACGATCATGCTGATAATATCGTCATTACAGTTGGTGATTACAATGCCCATCCAGAATTGGGATTCGGAAATGAGCTTAAAACGTTCTTTGATAAATGCGACCTGGTGGTATGTTTTGCCTCAAGACACACGTGGCTCAGCGACGATACGGGCCATACCCGTAAGCGTACGAGTATTTCCACTCTGTATCCCCCTGTTGTCTCAATACCGCTCCCAGCCAATCATATCCCTTAACGTCATTGCTCGTTTCTACCAATGGGAAGAAATTCACACACCTCTACCATTTTCAATATATATATATATATATATATATATATATATATATATATATATATATATATATATATATATATATATATATATATATATATATATATATATATATATATATATATATATATATATATATATATATATATATATATATATATATATATATATATATATATATATATATATATATATATATATATATATATATATATATATATATATATATATATATATATATATATATATATATATATATATATATATATATATATAACGATAAATAATTTTTTTACGATAAATAAATTATATATATATATATATATATATATATATATATATATATATATATATATATATATATATATATATATAATTTATTTATCGTTAAAACCTACAAATGTAAGTCTTACAAGTAATCTTTATTGAACAGGGTAGTGGTGTGTGATTTTCTTCTTATTGGTTGAGATGAGGAATGACGTTCGGGGATATGACTGGCTGGGAGCGGTACTGAGACAACGGGGGGGGGGGGGGACAGAGTGGAAATACGCCACCCAGGAGTGTACTGTTCGCTCATGTCTCGCCGCTAATAAGGAAGAGTATGTCTGTTCCGTGCACCACGCTTTGTGTGGTTATCCATGTAACTCAGCTACCTCCGTCAGCAAACTCCAGAGAGAACAAGAAGCCTGCTTTCAGTCTATGTGGCAAGAGCTAGTGGGCAACTATCACCGTATGGGAGGAAAAAACTACGGGGAGTGATGCGCACGGGCCTTTGTGTATATGTTTTTTTTTTTTTATTATTATTATTTAATATTGGCATTGGTCAAGGTCTGAAAAGAAAAAAAAGTTCCATTGAAGATGGCAGTCCCTAAAGAAACGAAAATGACCAGAAGGTTGACCAAAATTAAAGAAGTGTCTTGAAATTTCCACCTTTAAAAAAGATCAAGTCACAGGAAAGGGAAAATTCAGAAGGAGGCAGGAAACTTCAGAATTTACCGGTGAAAGGGATACATGATTGTGAATACTGGATGACTCTTGCATTAGAGAGATGGACAGAATAGGTGTGAGAGAAAGTAGAAAGTCGTAAGAGTAGGAAAGTAGGAAGAGGGGAGGCATGCAGTTAGCAAGAAGAGCAGTTATCATGAAAGTACAAATAGAATATAGCATGCAATGCAACACTACGGCAAAGAGAGAAAGAGGCTGAAGACAGTCAGTTAGAGGAGAGGAGTTGATAAGAAGAAATGCTTTTGATTCCATCCTGTTCAAAAGAGCAGTATGAGTGGAACCCCATATAATAGTAAGTTGAGGAAGCAAAAAAAAAAGCGGCGGAGACGGCTCAGAACGCATAAATTCATAGAAGCTGTATTAGCAAGAGACGAGATCTGAAGTTTCCAGTTTGGATTATTAGTAAAGAACAGATTGAAGATGTTCAGTGTAGAAGAGGGAGACAGTTGTGTGTCATTGAAGAAGAGGGGACAGGCCATGCTATCTCGAAAGCTGGGTCAATTGGAGGAATTGAGTTTTTGAGGGACTGAACAATACCAAGTTTACACTGCCCCAGTCAGAAATTTTAGAGACATCAGAAGTCAGGCGTTCTATGACTTTCCTGCGTGAGTTGTTTAATTCCTGAAGGGTTGGACGTTTAAAAAAAAAAACGTGGAAAAAGGTGTATGGTGGTATCATCAGCGCAGATAGGATAGGACAAGAAATTTGGTTTAGAAGATCGATAGGTAGAGAGTGGATGACAGGACAGAAGCCTGAGGAACACCACTGTTGCCCAAACACAGTTTTACGCATACACATGGACACATGGATACATACGTATCTGTTTCGTCTGTAATAGATTACTTTTGTATATGTATGTGTGTTTATTTTCTCGGACAGTATACACACACACACACAAAGCATATACACACACACATACACACACACAAATACCGCCCACTCCCCCCCCTCCCCCCAGTCTCTGCCTGGGGAGACCATAATATTCCCACGCTAGGCAATATATTAACTTCTGCAGCAATCCCATTCTTATATATATATGTCACGCATAATGTGGATAATTGCCTAATGTGAACATTAGGCAGTGAAATTGCCTAATCTTCATATTAGGCAATTTGTTTGCACGATGTTGACAATAGGCAACTTACTTGCTTAATGTCCACTTTAGGCATGATTTTCAAATTAGGCAAGGGTATTTTGCCTAATGTGAATTGAATGACAAACCAGTGTCTACAGTTTTGTTCGAATGTTGTTCGAAACTTTGGGTCTGTTATAGTTAGGTTAGGTTAGGTTAGGTTAGGTTAGGTTAGGTTAGGTTAGGTTAGGTTAGGTTAGGTTAGGTTAGGTTAGGTTAGGTTAGGTTAGGTTATTATTAGAACAAAATTTACACCAGCTGACCTAAGTGGGATCAAACAGACCCTTATAAAGTCTGAAGAGGTTCCTGATATCTGCCTATCGATGAGAACAGCAACAGCAAGAGCCACTGGTGGGCAAGGTTATACAAAGTGTCAATGTACTACTCAATGTACATCAGGAAGGTGCAGCTGCCTAAGAAAAGAAATTAAATGCAACTCGCGCTGTCACCCAGGCAGATCATGCAAAAATTTGTGATTGGACTCAACTGAACCCTGAGATCGATTGACCTATTTTACTTATACTAATATTGCATTAATTAATTATGTTTTCCTTATTCACATTGGGCAAAATTGAGCTGCATTATTTGAACAATAGGCATTTTTTGCCTAATGTTAACAATTTGTAAACTTTACGCAACCTACTTGCTTGATGTACACATTAGGCAATTTTCTGCCTAATATTCACATTAGGCAATTGTCCACATTATGCGTAACATATATATATATATATATATATATATATATATATATATATATATATATATATATATATATATATATATATATATATATATATATATATATATATATATATATATATATATATATATATATATATATATATATATATATATATATATATATATATATATATATATATATATATATATATATATATATATATATATATATATATATATATATATATATATATATATATATAGATAGATAGATAGATAGATAGATAGATAGATAGATAGATAGATAGATAGATAGATATAGATAGATAGATAGATAGAAAGATAGATAGATAGATAAATAGATAGATAGATAGATAGATAGATAGATAGATAATAAATGAGCAATATTGATAAAGCTTTAGATGCTCATCGTTACAATAAGACAGATAGTGGTTTGGCACAGTGTTGCCACAGCTTGATTTTTTATACAAGATCTGGGGTTTTTCACCCTGATCTTGGAGTCTGGGAGTTTTTAAGACAGAATCCAGCAAATCTTGGAGTTTTAAACCTTAAGCTCCGGACAAAAATGGACATCATAAAAAAAAAGGCGAAAATCTAAATTTGAAAGCATATAATGAATGAGAATATATTTATGTGAAATATTACAAAAGATGAAAGAGGTACATGAATTATTAGACCAAATAAAATATAAGGCAGTCAACGTTTGGTGACTCAAAAAGTGCGCGAAAACGTAACTTGCCGGATAGAATGATGGCTCCGGGCGGGTGACATGATAACTACGGACTGGAGACAGCCGCGTCTCTCTCTCTCTCTCTCTCTCTCTCTCTCTCTCTCTCTCTCTCTCTCTCTCTCTCTCTCTATCTATCTATCTATCTATCTATCTATCTATCTATCTATCTATCTATCTACCTATCTATCTATCTCTATCTCTTTCTCTCTCATTCAAAATTTGACTAACTCTCAAGGTTTATGTGTAAATTAATGGCACTACCTCATTCTTCAGGATCATTTGAGTGTTCTTTCAACTAAATATCATTAAAACCAAGCAAGCAGACTTAGGACTAGCACGGTAGCAAACGGGCTTCTAGCAAAATAATCCATAGCAAAACAGGAAGTGCCTTGCTATGATTGGGAGCCATCTGAAAAATTTATCTCAGAGGTTAAGAATGAATAAACGTCGAAAGCGTTACGAAAATAAGTGAAGAAAGACGGAACAGGCAATTGTACTTTCAGTCTCAGGGGAGAATGCCAGTGACTCTGAAGACAATCCTTTTGCAAGTCTTTCTGCACTGAAGTGAGACATTATACTACTTATTTTCACCTATTTCGTATTAGGTAGACTGGGTAACCTTAGATTTTTTTTTTTTTCAGGTAACCTTGGAGAGTTATGCAAAAGCAATCTTGGATATTTTCATTTTCTTCAGTGGCAATACTGGTTCCGCAGTGGCAGGAAGACGGTGCAAGACTCCACTCCATGTGCAGCTCTTTGAATGGCTTCACATTGACACAACCGTTCCTCATGTGGTAGACCACTGCCTCCATTGACCCGGCGTCTCCTCTGCTAGGCTGCCCTTACACACGTAGTTTTGTGAATGAAGCCCTAAACACGTCATCCGTGAACTTTTGTACTGATTGTGTTACGAACACTAAAGCTAGAGGTCAGAGATGCGTATGTCATTCTACAAGCGCAGGTACAGATTTCTGCAAGGTCTTGATTGCTTCTCGAAAGACAATTTTATCTCATGGTAATTAAAAGATAGAGATGAGCCTGCCAACGGATGTACAGTCTTGTGGTACATGTCTCATTACATACTCCCTTGGATTGTCAACCAATTTCCTCTGCTCTCTCCACACATTACGAAAGAACTTATTCTCTTTATGGACACTAGTGGTTCATAAGGGCGGCAATTCTAGCTGTTAACTATCAAGCCTCGTTACATGTTAACATGCTCACAACCAGAAGTTGTTTAACATGACAATTATATATATATATATATATATATATATATATATATATATATATATATATATATATATATATATATATATATATATATATATATATATATATATATATATATAAAATGCTTATTTATTTATCTTATTTATTTATTTATTTTTTTTTTTTTACTTATAGGTTATTTTCATCTCACAATTGTTACAGAACACATACGTCCACACTCCACACCTACATCAATCGCGCGTGCGCATGTTGACGTTATGACGTGCGTACATAACGCGGGGCATAGAGGCGTGACACCTTGCCCCGTCACTGGAACCCTGCCATTCTGCTGTTGCCATCGCCCACGTGCATGCGTACATATACATTAATAATGCATTGTGTTATGTGGCTCAGTGACAATGAAGGACGAAGGAAAGGAAGGACACACACACACATTATTATTATTATTATATGTTTATTGACCACAGCAACAATGTACAAATAGAAATCTGATTAATAAATATTAATTTTTAAGACAATTCACAACCACTGTAGTCCATAAAAATAACTGATAGTAAAAGAAAACTAAAATTAGAACTAAAAACTAAAACAGAAGCATTAAACTAATGTAGAAAAAACTGTAAAACGTACACTGATCTCAAATCTTAAACAATATTAAAGATGAAATCTAATACAACTAACACGATAAAAAAAAAAAAAAAAAAAAAAAAATTTACAATAACAAACAAAACTTAAAAGGATTATTTAGAAGAATATATAAGAAAGAGACCATAGGCAATATCAAAAGACACTATTACAAACGCGTGCAATAAAGACATCCTTCAATAAAAGACACAAATTGAACATAAAAAGTAATAGCTAAAAAAGAACTCAAAACAATGGTAATCAAAACAAACTACCAACATTTCCTCAGAAAATCAACATACTATAAAAGGGTTATAAACACATCATGAAATTTATATATTATACAACGAACTAAAAACAATAATGATAAAAGCAACTATCAATATTTCTTACAAAACAACAACAACGAACTATATTAGGTCTTAAATACATCCAAAATTTTATATATTATACAACATCTTTCATTATTATCATATTTATCTGAGAATAGGTCTTGAATATTAGCAAAGTTATACATTTCTCTCAGATGTTCGGTGAGGATGCAGTGTTGTGTTACATGTGGATCTGTTTGTATTTCACCACATGGACAAAGTCTTTCTTCTAATGGCAATCTTCCCCGACCCCTTCTGTTCCACCTTCCCACCTCTACTGCGAGGGAATGGGCGGACACACGGAACCTCGTGAACGCAGCTCGATGGTGTTCATTTACATGTGTCTTTCCTTTATATACTGAGTGAACAGAAAGGTCGGGGTTGATTTCTTTATACGTTATACGCTTTGATGAAGTTGAGTGTAAGATACCAACTTTTAACTCCCTGACTCCCTCTTCTATGTCATCGTGTACAACATGTAACAAGTTGTCTATATAAGCTCGAGTCTGGTAATCATGATTCATGGAAATCTTTAAGGACAGTGCAAGTGGGTCATCCTGCATTCTCTGTCTCTCCTTCCACATCTTAGAAAAGAAGTGTCTCTGCCTGCTCCTAACTAATGCCTGTAGAGGTGGATAACCAGTCTCCAGGTAGCAAACATCATTACACGTTGTAAGTCTCACGTCTAGTAAGCATTTAAGTGACCAATTGTAGAGTTTTATAACTGGCCTTAGATCCGCATTCAGCCAGGACTCACAGCCGTATAGAATAGCGGACATTAAACAAGCATCAAAAACGCGTTTTTTTATTTGAAAAGGAATATCATTATTCTTTTTTAAAAATGAAATAAATTTCATAACGTGACCCATCTTAGAATCGGCATGAGCCCTGACTGATGCTGAGACCGATCCATCAGCTGTGAAAGGGGAGCCCAGATATATATATAGCGGGTGCACCGTTCAACCACTAACCCGTCAATATGTAGAGACTCGTTGTCCTCTGGAGTGCCGTGTATCACAAAGAATTTCGTCTTAGATGCGTTCACCTTCATTCCGTACTCCTCACAAAATCGTTTCGTGAGCGAAAGCTTCCTAATCATTCTATCACGCGATGTTGACAGCAGCACGGTGTCATCCATGAGTATCAGGACGTGTAACCATTTTAAAAAGCTGTCATCCTCACAGTTTTCTTTCACTAATTTAATCAAATCATTAACATAAATTACAAAAAGTAGGCAGGATGTTGGAGAGCCTTGGCGAACTCCCAGGGTGGTAGCGAAAACTGCGGTACCAATGACACTCTCGGTCACACTATACATGGCTCCAATAACACCCAACATCACCACTCCACAACCTAAACGTTTCAAAATTCGTATTAAAATATGCCTTGGCACCAAATCGTATGCTTGGCTAAAATCAATAAAAGTAACAAATAATTTCTTTTTCTTCTTTCTGGCTAAATCAGTTAAAATACGCAACGTCACAACGTGCTCTAGACAACCGCGTCCTCTTTGTGCCCCCGCTTGTTCCCGATACGGCGTGAACCAACGTTCTAACCTCGAACACAACACCATATCAAATAATTTGGAAATGCTGTTTATTATACTAATGCCTCTATAGTTTCTTGCGTCTCTCTGGTCACCTTTTTTGTGTATGGTGAAAACTTTAGCCCTAGTCCAAGATACAGGATACTGTGCTGTAGTAAAAACCATATTAAACAGTGATACGATGAGCATTAGCCAGTGAAGAGGTAACAACTTCAAAACTCCAGGTGCAATACCGTCCGGACCACAAGCTTTGTCCGCTTTAATGTTATTAACCTGAGTACTGACCTCGCCAAGGGTGATCGGATCATCTAAAACAGGAATCGAAACCGACGAGTCCCTGTATTCTTCAGTGATATTATTTCTGGCAGCACCCATTAATTCTTCATAGAAATTCTTAAATTCTTCATCAGTAGGCCTGACACCTGTACGGGTATCCTCCTGCAAACAACCTTTCCAATTAATGGCCTGCCACACTCTTCTATCATCCCTGTCTAGAAGCAGCCTGTCCCAGCGGGCCAGGCTGCTGTCACTCTGAGTACTGACTCGACCCTCATCCCTCACTACACGGCTGCTTCTCGCACACTCATACAAGACATCAGAAATATTTTGGGCAAAGTTGTTTACATCAATTACATTTTCATAATTAGATACATCAAGACTATTCACATTTACAAGAAATGTATCATGACTAACGTGAGAAAACTTTACGGGTCTGCGCACCAGTGGATCACGCTCCTCACTACTGATTAGTGACGCATGACCACCAAGATAACAAGCTCTCTTGTACAAACAGTCTATACTAATAGGTGGAACTTTAACATCTATGCTGATTGGAGCATGATCCGATGGCAAGCTTTCCACATTATGTACACGAAAGGACTTAACGTTACTGATAGCTTCACATGACACCAAGCAAACATCGAGTTCCGAAATCCAATTTTCACCTTTGCGATATGTTTTCCCACTTTTGAAATAGTTAGTTGGTGTTTTTAGATTATTTACAACCAGTAACTTGTTGTCTATACATATTGAGGATAACACGTACGCATTCTCGTTAGGGTTGTTCACACAGTCCGAAACAACAGGGTACTCGTAGGAGTGAGCATTCGGCATTTCACTTAAGGCGGGTAGCTCACGAACATATTTACCAAACTTACAGTTCAGATCTCCCATTAGTAAGTACTGACAGTCACTATCACTGACCCTCTCTTGAATGGCTGCAAACGACTGCTGTGTAAAATACTCAGAATCATATGGCGGAATATAACAAAAGCCAAAAATTACATAAGGAACACATCGGAGCTTCAGCCATATCTGATCATTAGTACTATAATCAATGCTAGTTACGTGATTTGCTAAGTAATTCTTCACCATGACAACCACTCCTCCTCGATGGGAAGAAACACTGTTCACACGTCTAAAAGTTACATATCCAGGCAAGTTTACATTCAGTGGTGTTTTCGTCTCACTTAAGCTGATAATATCATAATCCAACAGGAGTGTCTGCACATGTGATTTTTCCAACTTAGTTTTTACTGCATTAATATTCCATGCCATAATTTTGACATATTTCTCACCTTGTCGCTGTGGTCTTTCTAAAAAGACATCAAGCTAAATCTGTCGATCACTTCTCTGTCTCTATACAATTGACGTTCCTTGTAATTGATGTAGATGTTACAACCAGCATTCTCGGGTTTTTCTTTCTCTGTTTTCTCTGCGTCTTTTAATCGCTTCCACTCTTCCCTTACTGCTGGATGCGTATCTTTCTTTACAAAAATCCGCTTGAATGTCTCACCGGCGTCTTTCAGGTGTTTTGCTCGTTCCAGCACGGCGTCACGGTCCTCTCGAGAAGCCACTGTGACCAGAACGGGTCGGCGCCGCCCTCCCGCTCGTCCCAGACGTCGTGAAGTCCTTACGCCCACTGACGAGCCAATCGCTGTCCACACTTTCTGGATTTTTGCACCATCAGTAGTAGCGCCTTCCAGACTTTCCTGATCTTCAGGAATGCCGAGTAATACAAGGTTGCATTCCCTTGCTTTCCGGTCTATATCCTCTAGGAATCTCTGCTGTCTTGCAATGACCTCCTGCTGCTTAGTCACTTGGTCTTGTAATTCTCGTACTTGCCGATTAATGGGGCTATCTGGAGATTTGAGAGCCTTTTTTATGTCTGCAACTTCGGCGATCAGTGCTGTCAACTGTGTCACTACTGCCAGGTTTGCATCATCAGATTCTGGTGCTGACAGTATACTCTGTATCAAATCTTCCTTACGAATTGTGTTCAGTTGATGCTGTGACAGCTTTCTAAGTTCAGCCAGCGGTCTCAGAGCCATAATTATCAAAAGGAAGAACTCAAGATCGTAAAGAGTGACAATCAAAGAAGCGTCTCCGTTGCCTGGCAACACAGTGACGTCATAAGACTTTAGTGCGCATGCGCAGAACTGGGCCGTCGGGACAAGGGGGGTGTTAGCCTGGGATACCAACTTTTAAGGCTAAATTTCGGCTAAGTCCAACACCCTTCATGCACCCGAACTGCACCAACGTTCTCTTACATGAAAGAAGAAGGTCAGATTGAGGTAGGCAGGCAGGCAGGCAGGCAGAGGGCAGGCCAGTCTAGAATTTACTGCAGGGAGAGGCAGGTCGGGCAGGCAGGCTGGCCACACACACACACACACACACATACACACACACACACGAGGGGTTGAGACCTCGCTGTCCCGGTGTGTGGTGTGTTAGTAGTCTCAGTCCTACTCAAAGATCAGTCACTATGAGCTCTGAGCTCTTTCCGTAGGGGAACGGCTGGTTGGGTGACCAGCAGATGACCGTAGGTGAATCACACACACACACACACACACACACAAACACACACACACACACACACACACACCGCGTAGTGTAGTGGTTAGCACGCTCGGCTCACAACCAAGAAGGCCCGTGTTTGAATCTCAGGTGCAGCGAGGCGAGCCTCTTAATGTGTAGCCCCTGTTCACCTAGCAGGAAGTAGGTACGGGATGTAACCCGAGGGGTTGTGACCTCACTGTCCCGGTGTGTGGTGTAAGTCGTCTCAGTCCTACCCAAAGATCGGTCACTATGAGCTCTGAGCTCTTTCCGTAGAGTAACGGTTGACTGGGTGACCAGCCAACCATAGGTGAATGACATATACCGCGTGGTGAAATGGTTAGCACGCTCGGCTCACAACCGAGAAGGCTAGGAGGTTCAACTCCCCGGGAGCGGCAACAATAGAGCATCTTAATGTGTAGGCCCCTGTAGCAAGTAGGCACGACTTGTAAGTTGTGGCCTCGCTGTGCTGGTGTGTGCGTGTGATGAGTGGTCTCAGTCCTGCCTGAGCTCTTTACATTAGTTAATGAGTTTGCTATCATAAGTAAAGTTGGGGCATGCACTATAGCTGCGCGTGGTCCTGGCAATCTTCCGTCTCACTGGTCTATGAGCCTGGGATGGATGACATCCTTTATCCGTGAAGCAGGGTCACTGTGATATCCAGGTTTGCACAACTCACTTTCCGCAAGTGCCCCGAGATCAAACAACCCGCAGGAAGAATGAACAGCTGGTGCGCCGATTGCCTCAGTTCAGATTCGAATCGGGGTTTGTGAATTTGTAGCCAACCGCGTTAGCCGCTGCACCATGGAGGTCCTAAAGTTATTAGTGTTCACAAGAACAACATGACCATTGGTCTAACATAAGAGTTTTAAGGGTCTGTAGATTCTCTAATAAAGCATGTAAAGTTAAAATAACACATAACACAGCAGCTGAATGACAGAAATATGACAGATGGAACGTTTAAAATTTACTACTAAATCTCAAAACTTACATGCGATTAAAATCTAAAAGTGAAGAATAAAAATGAAAAATAAATGTGTCCATTTAAAACTAAATGTGAATGATATTATAGAACAAAAGAAAACTACATGAATTGACAAATTAATATTTAAGTTTAATAATAAAAATTAAAAACGAATCTGCCTAAGAGATGCACAACTATTAAAGCTGAAATGAAAGAACGCTGAAGAATATGAAATATAATAAAAGAACATGAAAATAAGTAAATAAAATAAGCCTATTTCTACGAGTAAAGTATAACGTCTAAAGCCTGAAAGCTACAGTATGGGAAGAAAGCAGAACACATGTATTGGTGCAAGATAGATAGATAGATAGATAGATCATTTTATTGACCACAGATAATTTTCTGCTTAACAGGCACATTACATTTTCTTTCCAAATTACAATGAGTATATATTAAAAACTTTACAATATTCATTTTAAAACAGCAAAATAAGAAGCACATGTACAAAGTTCATTAAAGTTTACACAATAAAGATTTCCACTATAAAATAATTTCCTTTGCAGACAAATACTTAACATATAAGCGGGATATCACAAAAACGAGCTTACGCTACTGACAAACTAATATAAAGAGTCTTAAATGAGTATTAAATTAGTATTCCCTTCCATAAAAACATTTTCCCGTTAAAAAATATTCCCGACCAAGTATGGATGAATGAACATATTCGATAGATCTCAATATATGAACAGTAATCTATGTACAATAGCACAAACTACATGTATCGTAACCTGCCCTGTCTAACATCAAGTCATTCACAGTTGTGACATTATAAAGCTGTCTAATATCTAATGACATAAGACAACTTTCTCTGATGTGTGTCTTTGTCTGTATTTGGCCGCATGGACACCTCTCTTCTATGGGAAGGCATCCCCTACCACGCCTGTTCCAGCGACCTCATTATAATATTAGTTTTACCATTCAGTATCTTGCTTATCGTGTTCCTATAGAAAGAACTCAATGTATTACATGAAAAACTTCAGCGTCACTAAATGAATTGTTCAATAGTTCTTTAAGGAAAGTGAACTTATAATAATATCTTACATGTTGAGTCAACAGAGCTCGGTGACATGCAGTTCAGTTCATGTCTGCACTCACACAGCCTCTTCTCCTGCAGTAGTCGTCGGCGACCTCTTGTACTCCTTCGGAGTGTGAAGCCAGAGATGCGAAATCGCTTGAAGCACACTACCTCATGGTCGTCAATATTGTGAATCAAGGCCAAGACACTGTGTATAGGCAGTCTATTTGGTCTTTCACAAGTACCTCTTTTCTTAAAATACATTTCTAAGTTTTATGGATGTTCTTTCTGTTTCTCTTACATCATGATTTCAAAAACTTCATTTTATCCTTTGTTCTTATATATATATATATATATATATATATATATATATATATATATATATATATATATATATATATATATATATATATATATATATATATATATATATATATATATATATATATATATATATATATATATATATATATATACATATATATATACATATATATATATATACATATATATATATATATATATATATATATATATATATATATATATATATATATATATATATATATATATATATATATATATATATATATATATATATATATATATATATATATATATATATATATATATATATATATATATATATATATATATATATATATATATATATATATATATATATATATATATATATATATATATATATATATATATATATATATATATATATATATATATATATATATATATATATATATATATATATATATATATATATATATATATATATATATATATATATATATATATATATATATATATATATATATATATATATATATATATATATATATATATATATATATATATATATATATATATATATATATATATATATATATATGAGTGTGTGTGTGTGTGTGTGTGTGTGTGTGTGTTTCTGCACTTTCCTCTTATTAGTCATATCTATGATGTGCTGATATGCCTTTTTCTCATAATTTTCTGAAACAAATTGACTCCAGAAGAATGTACGAATGGGATCTCTTTTGATGTTATGTCTCTTGGCAGTGCGTAAGTACATCCCACGCACGCAAGTGTATCCTTCAAGTCTGTTGCTTAGAAGTTCACTCCATATGAACCAGACATTTCATTCTTCACTCATACTTTTAATCTCCAGTCTTCATATCTTACTTTTACTTCCAGTCCTTCCTTTCTTTCCTGGTTCTCTTTTCTCTTTGTCCTTTTACTTTCCTTTAATATCAATGCCATCTTAAGGAGTTTAACTGTATATATGAATTGATGGAGTTGAAGACGTAGTCTGAATAGCGCGGGTGACTGTTGCTTACAGAAACACCTTTTTATTGTTCATGTTGTTCTGTTAACACTGTTTGCCCTGTATAGCCGAGGCTGCACTCCTCTTCCACCACCACCACCACATCCTCCTCCTCCTCCTCCTCCTCCTCCTACTCCTGCTCCTCCTCTTCCTCCTCCTCCTCTGAAGGATTCGATAATGTTAGTAAAAAGATCATTCTACAGTTGCTCCAACAAATTAAGATATAACAGGCTGAAGATAATTGTTGAAAGATTATCGTCAAATGAAGTCAATCACTTCCTCGAGCACAATTTACAGTTCACAAAAAAAAAAAAAAAAAATGGATAAGAGTATTTAAACTCACAATAACTGAGATAGTACTAAGTATCCTCTGTTGTAACAAAATTCATTTAAATCGCTCTGATGCATAGATAAACCATCATATTTCTAATTATGTTGCTGGTTGTTTATCACCGGGTAGTAGTAGTAGTAGTAGTAGTAATAGTAGTAGTAGTAGTAGTAGTAGTAGTAGTAGTAGTAGTAGTAGTAGTAGTAGTGGTGGTGGTGGTGGTGGTGGCAGTTTTATCTTTATTATAAGATTCCCATGTCTCTCCTCACTTCATGGTATTTTTTTCCTGCCAGACATGGCTGAAGGGAGCCGTGAGTGAGGAGGAGTCTTCCTGTATGCTCTCTTACTTTTTTATTGTATTTTAGATAATGTAGTCACCACAAACCGTCGTGTAGGAGCCAGCATGAATGCTGTTGTTTAATTTTCATTTGTGTTTCCGTGTGTTCCTCCTTATCCTATCAAAATGCGGCAGCACGAAGGTGAAACATAGGAAGTGTAGATCACTGGTGACCTGAAAACATGAGTTATCAGATAAGGTTAATGATAACTCATGATAGTACGTTAGAATGGAGTGAGGGACAGGAAAGACAGTGTAAGAAGCAAGATACGAGTAGGTGAGGAGTGGGGGTAAACTCTGGAGTGGGATGATTAAGGAAGATGTACGTACGTACGTACGTACTTATCTAGCATGTAGTAGATCTGGTGTATGGGAACAACAGTGTGGCTTGGATAGGCTGGATGGATAGTAAGGCTGCAGTGTAGACTATTCCTCTATGTATCGGGCTAAGGACGTGGTGTGAAGGTGGCTTTGACAGAGGTGAGAACGATGCAAGGAGAATGATAAATGACGATGTGAGGACGGACTGGCGTGGAGCGTAGTGAACTGAGTGAGTCACACAAGATAAAGGTGCTGCATCATCACCACCAACCACCGCCAGTCCACCACGACACTACAAAGGCCTCTCCACTCTCATCTATGTCATCTGCTTGTCCGTTCTCAATCTCTTTGCGACATTCTTTCTCTCTCTCTCTCTCTCTCTCTCTCTCTCTCTCTCTCTCTCTCTCTCTCTCTCTCTCTCTCTCTCTCTCTCTCTCTCTCTCCTCATGTTATTACCCATATGCTGTAACTTCATTTTCACTTCACCGGTGTTAGTTTATTTTCCTAACCGTCCATTCCTCCATATACCATTCCGTGACCTTTCCACGTCAGTTGAATTCACTTCATTCACTTGCTGAGTCAGTTATATCTGCTTTTATTTATTCTAATTTATTTTTTATTTATTTATTTTATTTATTTTATTTATTTATTTATTTTTTTTTTTTTTCATTTTTCCGTGAGACTCTTACCTTTACGTTCCAGTACGTTTGTTGCCCCTAATTGTACATCAGTAACATAGGAGCAAACTGATGATAAAACCTAGTTAGCAAAGCAAGGAGTAAACTGTTTTAGTGATGTGTCAACTAAAATATTTACGGAAACCATTTCATTCCATCCTCATCTATTTAGTATTTTTGGTTCATAGACTGAGCTTTGTTAACCGGTCATCTTAATTAGACGTGTTATTAAGATAGTATTACGTCTAACTATTATCAAATACAAAAAGAGAACAAGGAAATAATACAATAAGAATAAGAAAAAATGTTTGAAAGGAAGAAGAGAAAAGCACTTAGACGAAAACGGTTATAGACTAAGTTAGTATAGAAACTACTGCTTTAGGAATGAAAGTATAAATGTTTGAATAAGGGAAGTGGAGAAAAGGGAAGATGCAGTGAAAAGGAGGAAAAGACAGAAAAGTTGAGGTGCAAGAAAACAGAAAGTAAGGACTACAAGAAACCGCGCGCGCGCGCGCGTGAGAGAGAGAGAGAGAGAGAGAGAGAGAGAGAGAGAGAGAGAGAGAGAGAGAGAGAGAGAGAGAGTGGGGGGGGGAATGGGGAAGAAGCGAAAAAGGAAACAGGAAGGGAACAGGAAGGTTGGGAAATCAGGAAGAAGACTGCTGAGAAGATGATGTAGAAGGTGAAGAAAGAAGAGGAGCAGGGAGACGGAGAGGAATGTGGAAGAGAAACGGGTGAGTAGGGAGAGGAAAATGGAAAACAAGAACTGTGCAGGTGTAGGTAAGGGAAGGTCTGTCATATAATAAGCTAGACTTCTTCAATAGATTTTCCTGTTCTACATTTTGACAGAAAACTTTGAAGGTTCTTTCCCATCTTTCCCTCCTTACTACCGAGAGGAAAACTAAGAAACAATGAGATAAATCACAGATATATCTCAGAGGTGTAGCACATTATAAAATGAGGTCGCCATGATGCGGTGGCACCGCGGGTGCATGGATGGGGCCCGAGGAGTCATCAGGTGTTCGGATGCGAATTCTGGCCATGGTCCAAAATTATTCGGATGGGCATCCACTCGAAGTAAGAGTCCCCTCCTCCGTTATGAGGCATTGTTCCAGCTGTGATTCATCGGTGAAACCAGGACATAAAAACCGAAAAAAAAAAAAATCGAGCAGATAAATCAATAAAATAGAAATAAAATAAAAAAAAAGAATAAAAATTTTCTTTTTTTTTCTATACAAGTAGTTAAAAAGTTGAGCAAGCAATCAATCACTGAGAATGCAGCGAAGAATGAGTCAATCTTAAGTAGGAGCATAAACGCCATACTTGCTGAGAAGCATATAAATAAGTATTTTGTTAAGGAAGGAAATGAACATAAGAACATAAGAAATAAGGGAAGCTGCAAGAAGCGACCAGGCTTACACGTGACAGTCCCTGTATGAAATATACCTACCTTTTTCCATCTATTATCCCCATCCATAAACCTGTCTAATCTTCTCTTAAAGCTCTCTAGTGTCTTAGCACTAACAACATGATTACTGTGTCCGTTCCACTCATCTACCACTCTATTTGAGAACCAATTTTTTTCATATCTCCTTCCTAAACCTAAATTTTTCAAGCTTGAACCCGTTATTTCTTGTTCTACCCTGGTTGCTGACCCTAAGAATTTTGCCTACATCCCCCTTGTTATAACCCTTATACCACTTAAAGACTTCTATCAGGTCCCCTCTTAGCCTACGTCTCTCTAAAGAATGTAAATTTAACAACTTCAATCTCGCCTCGCAAGGAATACTCCTCATCCCCTGTATCCTTTTAATCATTCTCCTCTGTACTGATTCTAATAGACCTATATCTTTCCTGTAATGTGGGGACCAGAACTGCACAGCGTAGTCTAGATGAGGTCTGACCAGCGCCAAGTATATAACTTTAATATTACTTCCGGCCTTCTACTTTTAACACTCCTAAAAATTAATCCTAGTACCCTATTTGCCTTGTTTCTGGCCTCTATGCATTGTTTTCCTAGACGGAGTTCAGAGCTAACTATAATTCCTAAATCTTTCTCGTACCCTGTATCTACCAGAGTTTGATTGTTTAATGTGTACCTATTGTGTGGGTTTCCTCTACCTACGCTAAGCACTTTGCATTTATTGATATTAAATTGCTTTTGCCATCTGCCCGTCCATTCATTCATTCTATCTAAATCTGCCTGCAAGGCGATGGCATCCGATTCTGACCTAATTAATCTACCTATCTTTGTGTCATCCGCAAATTTACTAACATCACTACTAATTCCACTATCCAAGTCACTGATATATATTATTATTATTATTATTATTAAACATAACGGAGAAGGCAGAGTGGGACGAGCGCAAGCGCTATAAGTTGCCAGATGACAACCCCCACCCACCTTGACCATAGAAAAAAGAAAGGAAAAGCAATTAGCACAATAGTAGGATGAAATCAGAGCAGGAGGAGAAAATAGGTTAAACAATTATAAAGAACGCCTCAACGAACTGAGAATTATTAAAACTCACAAAAAAATTCAACAAAAAAAATCAACAATTCTGACTTATTTAATATATGTCAGACAACACGAGTAAATGTAGTATAACTACTTAAAACTTGATGGTATAAAATCACAGGTATAGTTACATAATTTATCACAGGTATAGCTGCAAAAGCAACCTGAGTTTAATTGACTAGACTCTTCAAGATTTTGTTCGAAGCAGACTTGAATTTTTGCACATCACTCGCAGTGCATGTGCCCTCGTCAAGCATGTTCCAAAGTCTTACAGCACAAGGAACAAAGCTTCTTTAGAAATAACAATGGCCCTAATACTGATCCCTGTGGCACCCCACTAATTACATGACCCCATTCGGATTTAGAGCCGTTTATTACCACTCTCTGTCGCCTGTCACTAAGCCATGACCCTATCCAGCCTAACACCTTCCCATCTATCCCGTGTGCCCTAACCTCTCTCAGGAGCCTTTGATGGGGTACCTTGCCAAATGGTTTACTAAAGTCCAGATATAAGATATCATAACTATCACCATTATCTACTGCCTCGTACACCTTACTGTAAAAACTTAACAAATTTGTCAGGCAAGACTTCCCCTTCGTGAAGCCATGCTGTGACTGATTTATCAAGTTATGTTTGTCTAAAAGTTCCCCAATGTTCCTCGCTATTATTGACTCTAATATTTTACCTACAACTGAAGTTAAGCTGACAGGTCTATAATTAGACGCTAAAGTTTTATCTCCTTTCTTAAAGATGGGTACTACATTAGCCTGCCTCCATATTATTGGTACCTCACCTGACTCAAGTGATTTCCTAAAGACAGAAACTAACGGCTCACTAATAACCTCTTTGCGTTCCTTAGGTACTCTGGGATATTTTTCATCTGGTCCTGGCGTCTTGAATTTTTTTTACCTATCTATCTCCTGTTCCACTTTCTCCCTAGTTATAGAAATATCTGTCAGCTTCTCATTTTCATCTGCTCTAAGCACTTGTTCACTGTCTGGTATATCCTGCATGTTTTCCTGGGTGAAGACAGTTAAAAAATATTCATTCAGAATTTTACTAATCTCCCCAGAACTAACCAACTCCCCATCTGCTGCTTTTAATGGACCTATAGTATCCTTATTCTTCGTCCTGTATACCTGATAAAATCCCTCGGTGTCCGTCTTCGCCTGGCTGGCTACCTTTAATTCATAATTCCCCTTAGCTTTCTTTCATCGTTAACTTCCTGGCTGTTCTAACTAATTCATTATGTTGTGACCTTAAAACTTCTTCACCTGCCCTTAATCTCTTATATATACTTCTCTTACACCCAATATAATGTGTTAACCTAGCAGTCATCCGTTTAGGGTCATTTTTCTGTGAACTTATTGCTCTATACGGGATATTTGCTGACTGACCTGTATGAACTTTACGAAATATTTATATAATTCATCTACATTTACTTCACCTAATCCCCTCATCTCGGCCCCTACCATCCTCTCCACTCCCTCATCTACTCGCCTCGACCTCACCTCTCTCATTTCAGCATGACCTGACATTCCAACATACACCTATCTCCCCCTCTCTCTCCTCCCCCCCTCCGGACACATCTTCCCTCTTGTCCTACACCCTCACGCCTCACCTCACCTCTCTCATCCTGCTTTATCTCTCTGAACTCCGTACCGGACTTGATCTCAACCTGCATCCGTTGCCAGTCCACTCCTTGAAGGTACCTTTTTAATTCCTCAAAATCTGCTCTCCTAAAGTCAGGTATTTTACTAGTGTTTTTGCTTCTAAAAGTTTCTTCCCATTCTAAATTGTACCTAATTTCCCAATTTCACTGTTACCTAGCTGTCCTCCAGCACTCTACCTGCGTGACTGCTTCCTCCCTGTTAGTAAGAATTAAATTTAGAATATTATTCCCCCTTGTGGGTTCTATGACCACCTATTTTTTTTAACTTATCCTAAATTACCTTAAGAAATTCCTCTGCTTCCTTGTTACCCACCATCAGACTCCAGTCGATATTCCTAAAATTAAAATTTCCTACCCATACATACCTGGCTGTACCTGCCTGCTCTATTTACTTCCTGCCACAGTGAGGTGTTGATTTCCTTTGTACTGGTCGGTGGTCTGTACACTATTCCCAGCTACTACTGACTGCGATTCTTCCTTAATATCTACCCATATCGACTCTTGCTTTGTTATCTTTTTTCATTCTATTGTTAATACAACCACTGTAATGTTGTCCCTAACGTATAACGCGACGCCTCCTCCTCTCCCGTTTTCCCTATCTTCATAGAACAATGATATGACCATCTATCTACTCTGGATTAAATACTTTTCCTGACATATCTAAACCAAGTTTCAGTTAAAGCAATCATATCAAAATTTTTCCACACAAGCTATTCCTCTAAGCAAGCCTATTTTATTCAGAATACTTCTACAGTTTGTGTAGTAAACACTTAAGCTATTTTCTCACCTTCCCTGAGCTAGCTGCCTTTCTAGATTTAATTAATTTGCCCCTCGCCTTCTCACTAGCCCCTTCTTCCCTCTCCGACTAACGAAAAAAGCGCTGGAGTGCAGTTACCATCCCTCTCGAGTGTTCCCGGCAAAACACGAACACCCTGGCGTGATAAATGCACTCCATCCCTGGCGTACAAGGTGTCCCTACCATAGAAAAAGGTCCCAGTTGTCGATAAACGTCCATCCATTACTCTTACAATCTGATTCGCGAGGAGCCTGCGATTCACCGTAATAGCCCTGGACAGCCAGGGGCTATTACAGTGAATGCCACACCTCTGACGGGATGAAAATAAGAATATGATGAAGGGAATGATCGGCTCATGCTATGGAGGACAGAGCAATACAGTCTTTATGAAGCAGCGACAGAAAGCATGGAGAGAGAGAGAGAGAGAGAGAGAGAGAGAGAGAGAGAGAGAGAGAGAGAGAGAGAGAGAGAGAGAGAGAGAGAGAGGTGAGGGGTGTTAAAAGAACAATAAAGAGTTACAAGACCCCACAAGGCTCGCGTGACCTCCAAAAGAGATTGTAGTATAATCGCTATAAATGGACCAACAAATAAACAAATGCTTCCAAATAAGGAGCACCTCTGTGAGTCGCCTTAGTGTCATGGGCAAAGAATGGTTCGCAGCGTTTGCCTGGACTCATACTGGGGGCAAGAGGAGGAAGAAGAGAATTAGGAGGATCAGGAAGAGGGGCTGGAAGAAGAGGACGAGGAGGATGAGGAAGGGGGAGAACGGGGAGTGAGAGAACGAGGAGGAGGATGAGAAGGAGAAGCAGGAGGAGGAAGAGGAGGAGGAGAAGGAGAAGGAAGAGGAGAAGGAGGAAGAAAAGGAGGAGGAATAGGAGCAGGAGGAGCAGGAGGAGTATAATGATGATGATGATGGTTATGATGATGATCGAGACGACGACGACGACGAGGGATAAGAAAAAGGAGAAGAAGAAGAGGAGGAGGAAGAAGAAGAAGAAGAAGAAGAAGATGAAGAAAAAAAAAAAAAAAAGAAGAAGAAGGAGACGTAAGGGAGAACGAAGAACACTTGATGGAGGTGGCAGGTGGAGGAAAAGTTTTGGCATTGGTGGTGTTCGTGGTGATGACAGAGGAAGGAAAAGACATGTGGAGGGGAAGTGGTAGTGGTGGTAGTGAAGAGGGTTTTGAAACCAACCGATAAGGATGAAATGAAAAGATAAGAGCTGGCTTATCACACTGACAGTCCCCCACCATCAGCATAGCTGTCTGCCTCCCCTCCTTCTCTGCCATTCTCAGGCCAGAAGAGAGTAAAAAGGCAGAGGAAAAAGAGAGAAAAATCTGAAAATATCATTGCACCTTGATGGACGCATGATGGATTAGAAATATATATATATATATATATATATATATATATATATATATATATATATATATATATATATATATATATATATATATATATATATATATATATATATATACGAGGTGTGTCATTAAAGTTCCAGGACTGGTGTCCTAAAAGATGAATTTCAAACCCAAGCCACAAACCACCATATTTCCCCTTCAAAGTAATCCTTCTGGAGTATACAACTGCGCTCCCAACCCTCTACAGTCACTAATCTTTTTCTTACGTGCTTTTAAAATCATGTCCTCTGTTGCAGGTCGTTTAACAATGAGCGCTGAACAGCGAACAAACTTGAAGTTTTTGGTGCAGTTGGGGAAAACGCCGTCAGAAGCACTGGGTATGCTGCAAAAAGTGTACGGGGATGAGACAATGTCACGCTCACGTGTTTTTGAGTGGTGCAAGAGGTTCAAAGAGGGCCGGGAGGACGTGGAAGATGACCCCAGGAGTGGAAGACCCTCAACGAGCAGGAATGAGGCCAATGTTGAGCGTGTCAAGCAGATGGTGCGTGACGATCGTCGGTTGACTGTTCGAAAGATCGCAGATGAGCTTGGCATGAACCACAACAGCGTGTGGAAGATTATCACTGAAGATCTGGGCATGCGGAAAGTCTGTGCGAAGATGGTGCCGAGACTCCTGAACGATGACCAGAAGGGACGACGCATGCAGGTGTGTCAGGACATCCTCGAGCGTCTGGAAACTGAACCAGACTTGCTCAGAAGAGTCATCACCGGCGATGAGTCCTGGGTATTTGAGTACGACCCGGAGACCAAACGCCAGAGCCTTCAATGGAAGAGTCCGGCG
>NC_087172.1:9725915-9740915 GCF_035594125.1 Scylla paramamosain
TTCCGTCGTGGCTGTTCTACACGTGATCTACCCTCATTGCTGCGTCTTTGTTGTCCTCTTTTAGGGATTTGGGTGAAACCTTCCCTGTTGCTTTACAAATAATCAAAAGCATTTGAGGAATGGGGAAAGCGGTACGTGTCAATAAGTTCGTGTTAGTTTTGGGAAACTAGGTACATGAAAAAAAAAAAAAAAAAAAAAAAATAAAAATATATATATATATATATATATATATATATATATATATATATATATATATATATATATATATATATATATATATATATATATATATATATATATATATATATATATATATATATATATATATATATATATATATATATATATACACACACACACACACACACACACACACACACACACACACACACACACACACACTATATGGGTTTTGATTTGGCTATGAAAGTTAACCATAAGCTGCTTCTTGAAGACGATCACGTTCATCTGACTGATACAGACGGAAAGAGACGACTAAACGAAAAAAAAAAAAAAAAGAAATAAGCAAATAGACAAAATAAATATAAAAGTGTAGACATACACTTTTATATAGAAAACTATAGACATCGACAGAAAATGAGGCAGTGTGATAGCGCTTTAATGATTCCTTGTCCAGTCTTTTCTCTCTCTCTCTCTCTCTCTCTCTCTCTCTCTCTCTCTCTCTCTCTCTCTCTCTCTCTCTCTCTCTCTCTCTCTCACCTGGCACGAGAAAGCTCGGCATGGCTTGCTCACCAGAAGTACTTCATTACTTTAATTCTACTTTTTTTACTCGTTGTTTTCAGAAGAGTATACAGACACCACATCTGTGTTTTATATCAACAAATATGGTTCCCTGCATGTGCGAGAGTAAAACAAACGTGAAGTAGAGTGACTTGTGTTCCTGGGGCCGTACCTACGAAGAATACTTAATATTTCGATATAAACTTAAGTATCGTCCAGGAGCACTTAGATGAGCAGGTTACTTAAGTACTACTTTCAGAAACGCTCAGTAAAGTATTCTTGGGAAAACTTAAGTGCTGGATACCGGCATGAAAAGAAGCGGAGAGCCAAATATATAGCTATTACAATGAAAGAAATACCACTGAAAGCGCAGAGAAAGTTTAATTTAATGTATTAACTATGTAAATGAAAGGAAATACGAGTTTTAGAGACAGGAAATAGACTGAAATATGCAATTTCAAACGATATATATATATATATATATATATATATATATATATATATATATATATATATATATATATATATATATATATATATATATATATATATATATATATATATATATATATATATATATTTATTTATTTATTTATTTATTTATTTATTTATTTATTTATTTCATTTTATTTTTTCATTTATTTTTATTTATTCATTTATCTATTTTTTTTTTATTTATTTATTTTATTTATTTATTTTTTTTTTTTTTTGTGGCTTGTACCTTGATGGTTTGTTTACATTCGTCAGTTATCTCAGCAGGCAGCATGGAAGTACCTCTCAGCACTACTCCCAAACGGACTCCTAATTGGTCCAAAGATGAAGTTGCCTTGCTTCTCGATTTGGTTAAGGAACGAAAAGACATAATTAAAGGAAAATTTAAGACTAACAGTGTAAGACAAGAGAAGCGCATAGGCTGAGATAGCCACTTTCCTCAACTCAGCCTTCCCTCTGGTTCAAAGGTCGCGGAAGCAAGCAAAAGAAGTGGCAGAACCTTCCTTTTAAGGACAAACAAGGATTTGCAACAAGGAAAAGGAATCAATACCAAACAGATAAGATTGATTTTCCTCGTTCATGGAACATTAAACACCCTTGATGTGTGTGCTTGTGTAGTTTTTTTTTTTTTCTTTTTTTCTATCCTAATATGTGTACCATCTATGGCTCCCATCACTCCAGGGAAGCCGCCAATTGCCATGAAGTCAGCTTGTTTTCGTTGAATGTCACCTAGACTGGTTGGCGAATTTTATAAATCTTCTGACAAAGACTAGTGTTACAAGGGCATCCAGTCTGCCCTATCACTTGACTAATGGCTTGCTAGGATAAGCCAAGGTCATTGCCACTGCAGAGCTGCATTTTCCCAGTAGCCAAATACCGCAGTGTTGTGGCCACCTTCATTTCCAGACTTGTTGCCTTGGTCCTGTTGCTCTTGGGCGCGATGGCATCTCTCACCATATCGCATACCAGCAATATCCCCTCACGGTCCAGTCTGTACCTTATTACGAGCTACGTCTTCATACACATTTAAAAATGTCTTTTCTAGACCTATGAATCCTTGGCCTCCGCTTCTCTCTCCTTGTTGTGGTGTGCCCATCTTGACTGTGAATACTTAAGTGTTGTAAAAGCGAGTTGAGACACCTCATCCACAACACTTAACTTCGTTGTCCGCTAAGTGTCCTTAGGTAAAGTGTTTTGGAAGGTAAGACTTAAGCATTCCGCCAATACTTAAGTGTAAGATTTGAAAATTTCGTCTGTTAAGTGTATTTAACGATACAAAGTATTCTTCGTAGTGAAGGCCCTGGACTTCATGTCTCGATAGTCTTGAAGAGTCACGCTTACACAGATAGTCAACTAGTCTTTGCAGAGAAAAAACTCTTGTTGATTGCGAAGGCTTGTGCTTCCTGCTGGATGGGGAAGTATGGAGCTTGTAATCAGTAACTAACAACAGCTAGAACAGAACCACGCTGCCGTGAATGGCTGGCTATCTGGAGAGTGGGGGTGGATGCCATCATGCTTATCGCTCTCAGGTTCTTATCGCTGTCAGACTGTCCACCGATAAGGGTGTTATCAGGCTGGTGCGTAGTAGATGCTCCCTTTGCCTGCCTGGACTGACGGCATTCCTCCACATCTTGACTCAATTTTGCATATTTTTCTTCATTTATTTAGTCATTTATTAAATTATTATTATTGTTATTATTATTATTATTATTATTATTATTATTATTATTATTATTATTATTATTATTATTATTATTTATTATTATTTTTACTGTTGTTGTTATTGTTGTTATTGTTGTTGTTGTGGTTGTTGTTGTTGCTGTTGTTGTTGTTGTTGTTATTATTATTATTATTATTATTATTATTATTATTATTATTATTATTATTATTATTATTATCCATTATTCATTCATATATATATATATATTTTTTTTTTATAAGCACTTTCCTACTGCTGTCAATAATCTCAAATTTCCCATCCTTCAACAACTTAGAAGCGGTTCCTTCATTAATTGGAACTGGACATAGCTTCATAGCTAACACGCTACAACAGACACAAAGAGGGTCACTCTCGCCCCGCTCCTGAATCTGGTTCGACTTACTCACTGGGCACTCGCTGGGGACACACACACACACACACACTCTTTCCCTCCCTTCCTCTCTCTCTCTCTCTCTCTCTCTCTCTCTCTCTCTCTCTCTCTCTCTCACATCAGCGGGAAGGTAGGGAGAAATGTGTTCTGCCAGGTTGCATCTCTTACTATCTTCTATCGCTATTTTTATGCTAACTGCTTTTCTGATCTTGCTAATTACATGCCTCCCCTCTTCCTGCGGCCTCGCTGCACAAGACTTCTTTCTCGCATCCCAATTCTATCCACCTTTCTAATGCAAAAGTTAACCAGTATTCTGAATCATTCATCTTTTTCTCTCGTAATCTCTTGAATTCCATGCCTGCTTCTGTATTTCCTCCTTCCTATAACTTGAACTCTTTTAAGAAGAAGGTTTTATGACACTTATTCTTCAATTTTTCGATGATTCTCTTAACGTCTCTTTTGGGACTGCGTCTAAGTTGGATTTTTTTTTTTCCCCGTTTTTGTTTCCCTTGGCAAGTGCCCTCTTACGTAAAAAAAATTAAATAAATAAGTATATATATATATATATATATATATATATATATATATATATATATATATATATATATATATATATATATATATATATATATATATATATATATATACGAGTATATATATATATATATATATATATATAACATTACTCTACATTGAATTGTATGAGTGTACGAGTATGATGGCATCATACACATCAGGCAAGAGTAATGTTATATATATATATATATATATATATATATATATATATATATATATATATATATATATATATATATATATATATATATATATATATATATATATAATAACATTACTCTACATTGAATTTATTATCATACACATCAGGCAAGAAAAGTGGCCATTTATTAAATAGCTTTCATATAGAATAGTAAAAAAACAAAAACAAAATAAACTACAAATATTATGTCGATAGTTTAAAGAAAAAGGACCATTATGACCTAAACATTTTAATACGATCATACTGTACAGTGTACAATGTTTTCGGCAAATATTCATTAAGATGTTGCAACTCTTCTAGTACAGATTTTCATGAAACGACAAGATAGGATGGCATTTGATCCATTATGGTCTCACTGTTTGTGAATTTGATCCTGCAGTGTTCAGAACGTCTCTCTCTCTCTCTCTCTCTCTCTCTCTCTCTCTCTCTCTCTCTCTCTCTCTCTCTCTCTCTCTCTCTCTCTCTCTCTTAACGAATGCCTGCTGAGAGGGAGCCATCAAGCGGCCTGAATCGTGTATGGCCACCTCTACTTCTTCCCTGAGCCCGGCCTGTTCACTGTCAAAAAGACTATGCATATATGACCGCCTTTTGGATCACGCCGTCTCTTACCGGCTTCAGTTCCATAAGAACATGTAGAAGCAGCATTCCCATATTACTGTTCAGACTTTCCTTGAGGCGCCACAGTCCTCGCTTCCCATCATCCTCTTTAATGAAGATGAGGGACTGAGGAGACGAGACAATGTTGTCCAGAAATCAGAGGCAGATCAACGACCTGCGATTATACTCGTATGTTGGCCACGTGACCCTCACCTCCTGTAGCGACAGAAAAACACTATGATTGTGCTAGAACACATGAGCTTTTGGAGTCTGAAAAGTGGCAAATATCAAAACAGCATGATGATGATCATGATAATGATGTTGATGATGGTGATGATGACAATGGTGGTAATCGCTGACCTAATGTCATTCTTACACATCTGGTTCGCTGTTTAAAGAAACACTGTCATTTGAAAGGTGGGACGATGGAATGGCAGGGAAGGGCGGGGCGGCAGGATTGCCAGCACCTTGTAGGCTCTTGGGTGGGAAATATTCCAGTCCCACTGCGGGGTCATGACGTACACGTCTGTTTCTTTCTGACAGCGTGACATGACGTAAGGTGCCATTGTAGTTGCTTGTAGCGTGTGATACACCATTTCACTTTTTTTTTTTTACAGAATTATCTAAAGAAAAGTCTAATTTTTCTTTGGGATGTGACATTTTGCAGCTCTCAAGTCTTATTTATATACTTAAGCGTCCCATTTTTATGAAGCAGTTGAAATTTCCTTCCTTTCCATTAAATAATATTTCAAATACTTCAAAATAAAAATGAGAACTGTCATGTTTATAGTATGTTCGATTCCTGTCTTCCATATAACTGGCGTCATAAATACAGAAAAGCAGACAGAAAGCAAGAAATCATCTCGGTGCAAAAGAAATGACTTGTGATTTGTATACCCCTGAAGTAATCTGATGCACTGTACATACTGCAACATACTCATGTCTGCTTGGGGTTTTGAATATTTTTCTACAATTTACTTTTTTTTTTTTTTAATGGGGATATCGGTAATTGTATTGAGCCTTATAGACATCAATTACACACACACACAGTGTGTGTGTGTGTGTGTGTGTGTGTGTGTGTGTGTGTGTGTGTGTGTGTGTGTGTGTGTGTGTGTGTATATATATATATATATATATATATATATATATATATATATATATATATATATATATATATATATATATATATATATATATATATATATATATATATATATATATATATATATTTGAAGAATTTTTCACTGATTACCATCTTGTGTGAGATTGAGCTTCTCACCTCATTGATATCTTTCAACAGGCCATTGAATTAGTAAACCCTGGTGTAAATTATTTCAATTTAATTGAGTGAACATGTAATGAAGTATTACTCGATTATGGATTTTCTCTTACCCAGCTGTCACCTGCAGCTGCCAGATCAGGAGTTAACAATAGAAAGAATCACCAGTTATGATGCAGGCTTAAAGAATTTATGTGAAGTAATTTTGTTACAATGTTTAAAAAGTTAGCCAACCTCTAGCTAGCCCAAGCCAGACCTAGCGGCGATGGGATCATGGCCGCGCCCCGTCCGGCCATTCTGTCACCAACCCCAGCCATCCGGCCACTTCATCGCTCCTGCTCCATAACAACATAGTTTTAGATCATGAATTGAATCTATCGAATACTCTGGGATCCCAACCGGGAAAGGATATAATTCCCATGACGGGGCACGTTTGTTCTTCTTTCATACATAGAACAGCAGCGTGCAGGTGTACTGGCTGAGAAGGACGAGCCGGCACAGTGCTGCCAGAATACCAAACATTCCCAACATTAACTTTGGCAACACTGCAAAGAAAGTAATAAAGCAAAAGATTATTAAACATATGAGAGACACTAGTGCCGCAAAATTCATCGTAGAGTATTGTGCTCAAGCAAATCACAGCATTCCAACACACACAAAAAAAAAAAAAAACGAAATATGTGAATTGGTAGCAGCAGCCGCCTGGGTGTGCGCGCCAACATTCTGCCGCAGTGTCACACCCACTTCGTCGAAAACCTTAGACTGGCTCTGACTTCAGCCTCCGGAATGACTAAATCTTATGCGTGTTTAGTTCCACCAGTGGAAACCTACACAGAAAAAAAAAACTATGAATGCATGCATGCCTACTCACTTTCGTCCAATTTCTATTGATGTTGTGTACTAAAACAAGGAAAATTTTCCCTGTCTCCCTACCTATGTTACACCGAACGAATCGTGAATGCGTAAAGCAGTGTGACAACTTAGATTACTATCCTCCACAATTGTCTAGTTATCACCAAATGACACCTGTTACGACACTTTCTTGTAACGACTTATTTTCCTGGTAGGTCAAGAAACCTCGCCGTCCATCTGCGGGGCCAGACGTGAGCACTGCAGTATTGATTGTTCCAGCTGGTACAGGGACTTCACATGCAGCGCCGTCGTGCATGCGCCTCAGGCAACTCAGGGAAAGGACAGGAAGAGAAAGGAGATGGCTGGCATCAAAGCTATCACAGTTACGGATGGAAGGAGCGTGGGATTGTTGGGTGGCTGTAGAATGGTCTGGCATGCAGCTACGTCATACCGATACACGTCGGACAAGCCTTTCGACATCATGCATCAGGACTGAGTAGGGGAGCTCTTTTCCTTACCAGGATCTTTTCTACCAGCACACCACTTACAGGGTGAAGTAACCGTGAGAATCAATGTTGGGGAAATCGATAGTCCCACGTTCTTCCTACCTTTCCTGCAACACTATCACGACAGGTGCTGTGAAGTTACATTAACGGCAATGAAGATAAGTATTACTGCCAGCATGACCCAAATACACGGGGAGGAGATGAAGGGCAATAAGGAAACAGAGCACCGTGGAAAATTGGCAGCAGTTTATAATTTTACGGTAAACAGTTACCATCCTGGACTATCTTTCTCATCCAGTGATGTTTGGAATTCGAAATGGTTCTACTTTTGGTGGTTCTTGTACAGGAGGTGACGAGGTGTGTGTGTGTGTGTGTGTGTGTGTGTGTGTGTGTGTGTTGCCGACGAAAGTCTGAGATGGATGAGTCACTTTCGTTGCATTAGTTGGACGTGCAATTTCCGGAGCAAGGAAGTGCGTCTGAAGTATGACTGAGGCTCTCCTCTCTCTCTCTCTCTCTCTCTCTCTCTCTCTCTCTCTCTCTCTCTCTCTCTCTCCAATACTTTGGTATGGAGGAAGCTATTATGTTCAGTCGCAGAAAAAAAAAATTAAAAATCCTAGCATTGCTGATGCTGAGTGGGCGGAGGATGAGGGTGTAAAATGGGTGGGGCTCGTGTGTGCGGAGTGGGCGGGGATGAGGGTGTTAAGTATGGGAGGCAGGGGGAGTCGAGGGTGTTAAGTGGGTTTGTGATGAGGGTGTGGGGTAGGATGGTAGGAAAGGGGTAGAGAACAGGGTGGAGGATGAAGGTGGAGCCAGACTAGCTTCAGCCTTCGTCTACAAATGGTTGCTCGCCAACCTTGGTAGTATACACACACTCACACATACACATACTTTGTACACGTCATTAGGAAATGCTTCGGAGATAGCACAGATTTATATAGGTGCGGAGATTGAAATTAATGAATAAATACTGTGTGTGTGTGTGTGTGTGTGTTAGTATTAGTAGCAGTAACAGCAATAGTTGTAATGATACTAACAATATAAAGCACCGTGTGGACTCGAACCATATAAACCAACAAATGAAATGTTATCTTCTTACAACGATACAAGTTCAACGATGCTCAAGTACGGCAAATATTTTTCTCCTGCCCTGGACCTTGTTGCAAGTGGACGGTGTGAGGTGGAGGCGGTACACACACATATCCTGTTGGCTCACATCGCCGCAGTTACGACAATGGGGCACTCGACTGCCCACGTCACCTCCTCAAGGCAGATCAGCCAGTGTCTGCTGCGTGACGAGTAAATAAATTAATTAATTAACTATCCACACACTACCAAAACCGTTGCAACACACGTTTGTATAACATAATGATGGTGATGATGATGGTGGTGGTAATGATTATATTCATTTTAATCAACTATAATAGTAGTAGTAGTAGTAGTAGTAGTAGTAGTAGTAGCAGTAGTAGTGGTGGTGGTGGTGGTGGTGGTGGTGGTGGTAGCAGCAGCAGCAGCAGCAGCAGCAGCAGCAGCAGTAGTAGTAGTATTAGTAGTAATAGTAGTGGTGGTGGTGGTGTCGATGAAAGTGGAATGATGACAGACGAGGGCGTAAAGTCGAAGCTAAAAATGATAGCAGTCTATCACTATTATACACAGAATAACAAAAATAGTAACAAAAATAAATGACAAAAGTAGGTCCCAAAAATGTTTCCGTGTAGATCACCTGAAATCCAGCGGAGAAAGGCCTAATGAGAGAACTGTGTCATGGCGCTGCTGCCTGCAGCGACTAGGCGTGGTTTGCCGTTTTGCCACTGTGGGCGGACAATATGTACAGATAGAAAGGACGTAAGAGTCCGTGGTGACTGGGCTGTGGGCGGGCAGTATTCAGTGCGTGGTATGGCCGTGAGGCCACGAGGTGTGGGCGAGAAGTGTGGGTTGAGTGCCTCCATCCGCTCTCCACTTTCTCGGGTCAACATAGTGAAGAAAAAATGCAGTCGGCGCAGAGGCGGAGAATGGCTTAGTGATGGTACTACCTAGGTGTTGGCTTCGTAATGAGGTCGAAGTGCCGGGGAAGTGGGTGGAAATAAGGGCAGGGGGGCTATGTGCACCAGGAGGGTTGGGGGTGGGGGGAAGTCTCCGGATGCCAGCTAGTGGGAATCTGATGGAGTAGGTGACTCATGTGGTGACGCGGGTGAGCTCTCCATTTTACCGCCGCTCGCTGACTCACACCCCACCCCACTGAGTCACTCCTGAGTCCCACATACACTGCCTCCTTTCACTTCCTGAAGAATATCTGAATTCTTTACTTTGAATGTTGGCTTAATGTTCGTATTAGTTTCATACTAAGCATTACCAACAATTCTTGACAATCATGAATGCAAGTACATTTATTTTGCCGGAGACTCACTTCGTAATAATATGATGTGACTGGTGACAGTTCTCACTAGTGGCAAATGCGAGTAATGGCAGAGAACAAGAGAGGAGTTGTGGAAGCCATGGTGTAGGCAACGAGGGAAAGGAAGCGGCCTAGAGCTCCCATGTGAATGGTTTCTGCTGTTCCTTTTGGGGTGAAAGGAAGTCAGTACGTGCGCCTCGTGGTGGTAGCATCTTGTAGAGAGAGAGAGAGAGAGAGAGAGAGAGAGAGAGAGAGAGAGAGAGAGAGAGAGAGAGAGAGAGAGAGAGAGAAATATTCAATCGTTTCTACGTTGTGAAGTAGTTAGTATGTATACACAAATGAATACATATAATTGCCGTGTGACAGTGTGGACGTGAGGTTCAGCATGTTGAGGAGTGGGGGAGAAGGAGCGGGAAGGAAGGAAGGAGGAAAGGCATTTTAGGTTAGTTAGATTTTATTTTCACGTGTATATATTATATAATGGGCAACACGTTATTGTACTAGTGATCTCACGGTATGGCCACTCGAGTAGCAGTAGGCAGTCTTCAGTAGTTAGCCATTATCACTACTACGTGGTAGAATGATTATTACCAGTTTGGTGATCTCACCACCACGTAGAGAGAGAGAGAGAGAGAGAGAGAGAGAGAGAGAGAGAGAGAGAGAGAGAGAGAGAGAGAGAGAGAGAGAGAGAGAAATTGTCACTAATTTATCTGCACTGACAGCTTCACCGTTTCGTGAACGTCAGCAAGCCTAATGACTAACTGCTGCTCTAACCCGCTAAGTGGACAGCTGGTAACAACAGAGAATGCCAGTATTATATAACACCGAGGACCTTGAAAACACGACAAACAAGGAATGGCATTGCTATCCTTCCCGTCAGCTGATCGGTCAAAAAATATATTAAGTAAATAAATAACAAAAAATAAATAAAAATATACATAAAGTATATAAGTGTGCGTGTGTGTGTGTAGAACTGTGATAACTTACCATAACTGAGAAAAGTAATTTATTTCCGTTGCAATTCAACTCAATACAAAGGAAATACACCTGCTGAGAGAGAGAGAGAGAGAGAGAGAGAGAGAGAGAGAGAGAGAGAGAGAGAGAGAGAGAGAGAGAGAGAGAGAGAGAGAGAGACTAGAATATCAAGACTACAGTGAAGGCCCCGTTGGCAGCCCTGAGAGCGGAATTCCCGTGATGCGTGGTGGCCACGCTGGGGTGCACCTTGCTGCTTCACGTCCATGTGTTGTATCGCTGCTGAGCACTGTACCAGCGGCAAACATCTTCTACAAACACCTCACACTTACTCGACGCACGAGAGCTACCTTAGGCGCGGACAGCAACACACCCCAACTGACAGGTTAATGAAGATCCTCCTTAGCTGCTGGTATAGCCGTCTCCCTTCTACCACTTAAGCTAATAGTGTCCACCGTCACCTTCATCTATCCTACACAAAGGAAGCGAAATAAAAGATAAGTAAATATATATGAAACGTTTATTACGATTTAGGAAAGCAATTTTGACAATGGGGGGCGAGAATTTTTCAACGGTTAATTTTGAACTAAACTACCACCAAAACATATTACATCTTAATACATCTTTCTTTTATTTGGCAGTCTAATCCAAGCGCTATTCACGCTCGACTCTGGTTAAACGTTTATCACCAATGTACCGGAGGAGGTAGGATCGATACCTTCAATGCGCGAGACCACGTAATTGGGGAATAGTTACGCATCAACACGATGCATCTTACGGCAAACCAAAGCTCGCCCAGGTTGTTGGAACACCTTGTGTCCTGCTTAATGACAAATCAATAGGAAGATAAGTACAAACCCAGAGAAAACAAAGCTCCTCAGTTGATTTTCGTTTAATTAAACAAGCAGATGAGAACGGTCTGCGTCAGGAGAGGTGGGACGTTGGTGGTGGTGACGTTGGCTCAGTCTGCTGCAGCTGATTATTTCAATGTTTATAGGGATTTCAGGGTGGTTCACTAACTGCCAATTAAAATCCTGCCCGAATGGTGAATTAAATTGCTTCCCATTCCCGCTTGGTAACTCACCTGAACGCCGATCACTTCTCAAGAGCGACGTGAGAATTTACTTCAAATAAATCAAATACTTCCATCATTACTCCATGCTTACATCCAACGAAGTCATTTATCTACCGCAATTATTGATCTTTGTAGACACCAACTGGCCACGACATAACAGAAAATCAGCTCAAATTTTGAAGGGGGTCACATCTAATAAACCAATAGGTAATACAGTATCTTAAATATACAGTGAATCAACGGGTTGTAACTTGTTCCAATTCAGCAAGGCAATTTGTCACAAATGCTTATGGAATTATCTGATCAAGATGTGCGTTGTTAAATTTGTCTGCTACAACCACATGACTCACCGGTTAATACAATAACAATCTCTTCATACTTGTTGGTTTCATTCTCTGACTGTCGATACGCAACGATACATACAAAGAGGTGGGATCGAGGAGCCCCACCCCATGGGAAGTACAAAATGCTAAGTGGTTCATTTAGCAATAGTAAGTAATGCAGTCTGGCCGGCCGCCCCCTCCCCCCGAGGGAAAAACGGCCAGCCGACCCAAGCGTTGTTTCACACTATCAAAACAGTCTCTCTACGCTGGTCCAGAGAGCTCCGGAAGTCCCACTGTTTGTCACTTGTCTCTGGGATGGTGGAGGGGAGAGCAGACACACTCGCCGGGTAGCCTGTGCAAAGATTGATAACCTACCAGCCGGGACTGCTCCTCAATGGTGGTGAGTCACAAATGCACTGGGGAAAAAGGAAACTTAAAGACTTATCGAGCCATCCAGTTCGAGCGGTCTTTTTTTTTTCGTTTTCGTTTTTAACTGAGGCAGCAGAGAGGCCGTGGGGTGACCGTGGTGGTGACGGCCATGAGTACCAGGATGGTGGGCGAAGTAGCGTCACTGAGGAGCTCCCAGCCGCAGCCTCGACTACTAGTTAGCCACGCTGGCGGTGTGATGAGTGACTTGTGAGGAATGGTCGACCCTTAGGCATCATGACGTACATTCGGAGTGTAGAGGGTCGAGTGACGCGTGCTAAAAGGGGTTGCGTTCATCAGTTTTGGTCGCCCCCTTCGTTAGCATCTTCCCCCTCCCCCTGCGTATCACTCGTCCAAAGCGTCAGGTTGTCTCGCAACAGCTGCATTATGAGCGTAGAGTCTTTGTACGAGTCTTCATTCAGCGTATCCAGCTCCGCGATTGCATCGTCGAATGCCTGTTAAAACAAGAGGGAAGAAAAGGCGAGCAGTGCATTAGTTTGTTTACACAAACAAAAATAAACAAACAAGCATACACACAATTGTACGTTGGGAGGGAGCGAGCGAGCGAGCGCGCACACGCAGGCACGCACGCACGCAATTGCAAGTTAAGTACGCACGGACGCGCGCGCTCGGCGCACGCAACTAAAAGGAATCGGTCCCTGACCATGCTAATATTTCCGCCTAAAATAAACTTTCAAGGGATATCTATGTTAGTGAAGGTTAATCTACCATGTACCTCCACGTATGATTATGACATGTTTGCACAATACTTGTCGATCAATTCACACCACTCCTTTACTTCTGCAAATTATCACTAATGTAAACTTCAATTCCTCTACACTAGTTAAACACCAAGTTGATTCCCCTATCTCACACGTAACGCGCTACTGATGAGGCTGAAAAACCATTCATATGACGGAAAACAGGAGAGCAACAGGACTTCACTCCCAGAGTCATAGACCAGCCACTTGGAAACCAAACAACGCCAACAAAAGATGCACGAACTCATCCCTTAAGGTTCACGGAAAATTTGGCCAGAGGTTGAACATGCCCCAAACAGTTCTAATTTGTCTGGCAGTCATACTCGCCGACTCATTCTACAATGGGTTAGTAAGAACACGTGGGGCTCTATGTTAATAAAAACATCTATTCACCTAGCCAACTGATGCCATGAAACTCGTCATGCACAAATTATAAGAATGAGTGGTTAGCAAGGGGTGTGGGCACGTCAGTCACTGCAGCGGCATGTGGGGGATCACGCCGTTACCTGTTTAGCTAAGTGACACGCTCTGTCGGGAGAATTGAGAATCTCGTAGTAGAATACGGAGAAGTTGAGGGCCAGGCCTAGCCTGATGGGATGCGTGGGCTGCATCTTTGACTTGGCGATGTCGAAGGCCTCCTGATATGACTTCTGGGAGTCGTCAACCACAACTAACAAAAAAAAAATCAAAATTACTAATAACGAACAAGAACACTGACAACCAAAACTCCCAGTACTGTTGCTCTCCGCCACCGCTTGCCCTGAAAAGCGAATCATGTAATACCTGTTTAGCTAGCTGGCATGCCTTATCGGGCGAGTTGAGGATCTCGTAGAAGAAAACTGAGAAGTTGAGTGCCAGGCCCAGCCTGATGGGATGGGTGGGCTGCATCTCTGCTTTGGCGATATCGAAAGCCTCCTGGTAGGACTTCTGGGAGTCATCCACTACACCTATATAAAGAAATTAATGAACTGCAGAATACCCAATATATATATATATATATATATATATATATATATATATATATATATATATATATATATATATATATATATATATATATATATATATATATATATATATATATATATATATATATATATATATAACAATCATTCATCCATTTGGTTTCATGGCGACATAAGAAAGCATCAGCAAGAGTGGGGCCAAGACAAAAACCCATGGCCACACCATCAACTTGCATATAATTTATCATTAAACAAAAAAAGTCATCTTCAATTGCTATGTCTAATAAGCTGATAAATTTTCTTAGTGTAATTAAAATAACACTAAAAACAATTTATCAGCTTATTAGATTAGCAGTTAAAGACAAGCTTATTTTGTTTAATAATAAAATTCTATGCTCAAGTTGATGGTGTGACCATGGGTTCTTATCTTGGCCCACTCTTGCTGATGCGCTTATGTCACCATAAAATCAACTCAATGATTGCCCTAGTTAATAGAAACCTGTTTTACAGAAGATACGTTGATGACACCCCATATATATATATATATATATATATATATATATATATATATATATATATATATATATATATATATATATATATATATATATATATATATATATATATCCCTTTGAGTACAGTACAAGGCAAAGTGTATGCGCGCGCGCACGCACGCACGCACACGTGTGTGTGTGTGTGTGTGTGTGTGTGTGTGTGTGTGTGTGTGTGTGTGTGTGTGTGTGTGTGTGTG
>NC_087172.1:9748415-9783415 GCF_035594125.1 Scylla paramamosain
CCATTGTGTCTGGAAAGAGAAAAGAGCGAAGTTATTATAAGCCATCACTAGCTTAACTCCAAACCAACCAAACTCCAAAGCATCATTTCCTTATCTCTACATCATCATAAGCTCCAGATAGCTACACGACTTTCAGTATGGCTGTGCCGCCGCTTGGCTCATGTTCACTCTCAAGTTCTACATGGCAACCCTGTGGCCACCTAAATCGATTTTCCAATCACCGACGTAACGCTTAATTAGGAAATCATCTGTACCACAACCACAAAGGTTTAAGAAAACATTTCCCACTTGACCGTCTAAACAAGCTTCTTAGCAAATGTCTATCGCAACTCACTACTACTCACTATAGATCGTCAATGGTTTGGGTTAACATTATCAGTGGTGTTCGGCAAGTCCATCTTTGCAGTCAGGCTCAAGGCCAGTGATTGACGGACGAGTATATTGCGTCGCAGTAAGGGCAGATGGGGAGTATGTGCGTACTACAGTTAGCTGTCATGAACCGGATGAAAGCAGGATATGCATCTTGATCCAGACGAAAGATCTGTACAAACGCAGCGCAAGAGCTTTCGTCCTTCCATTCATATTTTTAGCCTAAGATAGCCTCGTTTCACCTCTTCATTTGTCCCTGCAACCTTTCCGTCTCTTCAGACGAGGCCTTTTGATTTCCACTGCACCAATCTGTCTACACCTACGACTAACAATTGGTGTGTGTGTGTGTGTGTGTGTGTGTGTGTGTGTGTGTGTGTGTGTGTGTGTGTGTGTGTGTGTACCAATTACTTCTTTGTTAGTGATCCTACTCCCCCTACGCTACATACTACGGCACAAAATCCTGGGTCAGCAGTTGTCAGACAACCGGACGCAACAGCCGTTAGCAGGACTATCCAATCCAGTCCAGTCCAGCACAGCCATCCCAGCAGTTTACAATAACACTACCACGGGGGGGAGGGGGGGAGAACCTTTCCTACTTGCTCTCCACTTACATAATCCCCTCTCCGAAGTAAAGCCCACACCAACAAACAAGACTACCAACGTTAAATCCTTCACAGTTGTAAATTTCCGCGGCTCCTCATTCCCCGCCATACCCTACATTCCACGCCTAGCACCTGCTTCTCTGCGGGATTAGGGTTACGGCCACTATGTCCCCGGGCCGCACAGCTCTCACGCTGCTACATTCCTGAAGCACTCTCAACATCACCCGATGCACGTATCCCACACATAACCCAGCTTTTCAATGCCTAACGAGAGAGAGAGAGAGAGAGAGAGAGAGAGAGAGAGAGAGAGAGAGAGAGAGAGAGAGAGAGAGAGAGAGAGAGAGAGAGAGAGAGAGAGAGAATAGGATCAGTGCTGCATTAAATATTACCTACGTTTTAATAAAACGTACACCAAATTTTCATAAGCATCCCATGGCCACAGTACGTTTGTGGTAACGGACAGCTGCTGCAGATATGCAGAATCCACCCACGTGACCACTGAGGCTCAACAAAACGTATCACCTTGATACACCGGCACACGTGTAGTCTACATGGCGAGTAAACTGTCTACTACATACATATGCAAAAATTAGAGCAGAAATTTTAAGACACCTAAATTGACGCAGAGGTTGAAAGCCATTGCGCAGCGCCAGCCCCCAAAGCTGTAGTGTTTCTTCGTGTGAAGAAATAAAGTGACATTACACTCCGGCAAATAAAACCTCTGCCAAAACTGAGAACAGACCTTTGTGATAAGGTCTGCAATAGAGGACCTGACAACACACTTGATGCCACCACCTTAAGCGTTGATAATCAACCAACCATTCACAGCACAAGCTGAGGGTGTGTAAGGGGGAAAGGAGGATCATGGAGAACTTTATGAACAGCGGACATTTTAATGTAGATAGATGTGCAACTGAGGGGAATGACTAGTGAAGGTACGAACTCGCTGAGGGCGATTAGTGTTCCACAATTGACGAAGCGGGTAACATGGGATACAACTACCTAACGAGATAAGTGACTTGTGAGGAAGACCACACTTTGCTAATGATGTCACTTAACAGTACAGATGTTAGATCACGATACGATTTACAACAGGTGTACATAATCAGAACATGAGGCACAACCGGTGAAATGAGTCACAGGAGCTAGACGAGATGTGTGATGTAATCAAGAAAACGAGGACTCGAACAAGGCAATGAAGCCAGATGTTAACATTTACGGCTGAAGGAGGCAGTAGTGACTCTGAAGGGGGCAGTAGTGCGTCACGTTACGGAAAACCCTGAGGCATTCATGGAGCCAATATAACTTAAAAATCTGTAAAAATTACAAAGGAAAATCCCAGGTGCTATGGCGGGTATGACGTCACACGATCAAGGCGGACATGAACTGCGTTGTATGATTATCAAGTTGAGATCACAACTGCCATTAATTAAAGCACAAAACTGCCTACAAAGTAGGATGGAAGGCGTAGAGACGACCGCAAATTAACATAAATGAAGCACGGACGGCACCTTACCTAGGATGACTAAGCCTAAGGTATTAGTGCCATGAGAAACGGAAGCAATGGAAGGAGACTGCAGACGTAAACGGATCAGTGAGAACTTCTTAGCTCACCTGTTTGTTTCCCCACCCCCCCATTCACCCTCCTCTACGGTATGGATAGCCTGGAGGACACTACGTCCCCATCCTACATAACTTTCACACGAAGAATCAGGATTATGCAGTATATCCTGACAATATTCACCTAATCCCCAGAGCCAAGGAAAATAAGTCACCTTACTAAATCACGATAAGGCAGGCAACACCAGACACCACTGAGGAGCATCGACACCGTAAATGGGCGTGATGGCACCTACAACACAGCACAAGATGCTATTTAGCTCCAAACTTTCACCAACAGGAATCCAAATCTACAACAGAATAGTTGATTGGAAAATTTCTTACCAGGTGATGTAGATTACACAATAGATATCGGTAATGTAAAATTTTGATGGTAAAAACTTGGGTTACGCTGCAAGGATACATACAGCATGCCTAAGAAAGTTTGGTGGGACAAGCCTGAAATGATGGGGATGAGAAATTTAAGGGTACTGAAAGATTGAAGAAAAATATACTATGTGGCTGTCGTAAAGCACTCGAGTCAGTCCCCTGTGACCCGACAATGAGACTTTTGTCCTGGCTACCCCTGCCTGCACCCGCCTCAAGGGACTCGCACCAACGGACGACTGCTGAATTTTCCTGCAGCAAGCAGCTCAAAAGGCAGCCCCGGCGAGGTGCTCCCTACTGCACTCCCTCGCCTGCACCAGCCGGCTCCCTCCACCCCAGGCAACCCCAGACATGGGTCATGGGCACAGTACCACACTCCTCACGTACACGCCCAGCACCTCTACACAGCCCACGCGCACACGCCCACCAGCCCCACATATGGCGGGCGCCACACACCCGGCCACCCTGAGCCTAGCGCCCACACCTCGCCACGGGCAACATTCCTTTAACTTTGCTAGGATTGCTACTTGGCCCTCCATGCCCACACCCACTTCTCAGCAGCCCCACGCCTGTCCGGGCCTGGCACAACCCCTGCAGCACACGCCACACAGGACGGCGAGGCAAGGTGCCTCCCTGCCTGGTGCCTGGCCGCCGCCCGTCACCGGCTCCCGCCTCGCCACGCTCCACGCCCGCCACACACACCTCCCATCACCCCTGCACACTCCTTTACACTAGCCATGCACACACATAGAGTTTGGTCTTACCCGTTTTATAAAATAGGTGCTATATACACAAATATAAAGTATATCCCGGGGCAGAGTGACCCTCTCACTACCACACCCTCTTGGCGACTGGAAGCTTCCCGGCGCACGGGGTCCTCCTGGCCGGCCCACGGGCGGCACTCAAGCGAGCTTCCAAACTCAACTCCAAATTTAATACTGTTCGCTAACAAGCAAATATTTTTAAAGTTAATTTACTTAATTTGAAAGTATGAATAGTACAGTGTTATCGAAATTTATCTTACTATTGAGCAAACCACATTTTGAGTATATTATCAAATGAGCTTCCAATCATGAATACATATCAATGATAAAAAATATAGATGATCAATATATGATGTTGTATAATCCATATCTTCTTACTATTCAAATGAAATGCAATACTGATGTTTCCTATGGCCATATGTACATTTTTATAAATCGGTAAATCAGTTCTCGTTACTATTACTAATATCTATAAAAGTACCAAACAATATATATATATATATATATATATATATATATATATATATATATATATATATATATATATATATATATATATATATATATATATATATATATAGTTTAGTTCAGATATTAAATGAGCTTTTCGTCAGTAATTTAAAGTAATGAAACAGTATTATATAGTTTAGTAGTCGTGAATATGTTCAATCTTTATTGTGGAAGGATATGTGATGAGTGCACATGACGGCGCGAGTTGTCGAGAGTTGATTACCTTACCTGTTCAGCCACTAAGCTCACCTGTCTGTCTGCCAATAACTACCCAGGTGCTTATAAGGCAGCGAAGGGTACAAGACCAATCATTACATTACATCATGAACATAACATATACAGTCTGCTTGTATATTCAATATCATTTGAGACTGATAAATTAAAGGTTCCGTGAGGAGTTTAGTCACCACGCAGCGCCATATGTCTGAGAGGGCGCAGGGGGACAGAGTTGACGGTTTCTTTTAATTACTATTTTATTTAGATATGATAAATTCTGTAGCCATTCAGTTACTTCATATGGCAATCACATTGATTTTATTCTTTAACGAGACCACCAATGAATCAAGCAAAGCCTACTAATGTCTGAAACGATTACAGCCACGCAGGTGGGTGAATGACTTCCCTTCCAGGTACAGTTACTCACGCCCCTCCTTCCTCCCCTAAACAGTTAATACTCGTGCTTCATGCCACGCCTAATGACGTATTTTCCTAGACATAGCAGCGTACCGCTGGATATGAAATCAGGAATATGGCTGGGAGTTACAACTTAATAAGACTGACAAATCTAAATACATTACCATTCATAATCATTTACCTTGCAGTAACAACAGCAGAAGCCACAGCCTGCTATAGAGACCCATAGTAGCAGTAGTAGTAGTAGCAGTGTCCAACGAGTTAATAGTTATTGTATGTTACAGTGTGTGTGTGTGTGTGTGTGTGTGTGTGTGTGTGTGTGCTTTCATTAAGTTCTTACGTAAATTGTGGTCAGTCTTAGAACTTTCCAAGTCTTCATATATATATATATATATATATATATATATATATATATATATATATATATATATATATATATATATATATATATATATATATATAAAATGGCTGGTACCTAACCAGCGTACTTCAAAAGGAGTAGGATTGATCAATCATTCAACGATATAAGGTTGACTTAAGTAGTTTCAGTAGTTTCCTCGTCGAGTGTTCTCACTTAATAACACGAGGTAGATTAGGAGGTTTGGACATGCTGCAATGACAGCAAAGTGACTAAAAAGTTAGAAATTTGGACGTAGTTGATAAAGATTTTGAAGGTAGACTCAAGAAATGGTGCAGGTTGTCAACTAGTCTGTGGAAGAAGAATGCTGTAGATTGTAAACTGGCCTCTTGTCATGTCATAAACATACGTAGAATCTTTCTAAAATAACGAAATGATGATAAAATGATCTAGTTAGGATTTCCGTATGTCGAATCTCTCTCTCTCTCTCTCTCTCTCTCTCTCTCTCTCTCTCTCTCTCTCTCTCTCTCTCTCTCTCTCTCTCTCTCTCTCTATATATATATATATATATATATATATATATATATATATATATATATATATATGGAGTTTCAGCTTCCATAACTAGAAAATAATAAATAAATGGATATTGCTTCCTAGTGCTGTAGGAGCTGAAGGCTGACAGGCCTCTGAGTGTGTGTGTGTGTGTGTGTGTGTATTAAGCCAACTTTTTATGTGTTTATCATTTTTGTGTTTAATAGAATATTTATGTATCTGTGTGTGTGTGTGTGTGTGTGTGTGTGTTCCAGGAGATATTCCCCAAAGCAATTCCTAGACTGAGGAATGGCTATTTTCTGTTTTTGCATGTTGTTGATAGTCTCATTCTCCTCTCCTTTTCATACTTCAACAGCATCATCTTATTTCACTGGTGATTATATGTTGTTGCATCCACCTAATCTACCACAGTCATTATACCTTTACTCTCTTAGCTAGTAACCTCACTTTCTGCTATTCCTTTTTTTTTTTTTGCCAAACCACTTACGTTGTACATTCGACCTCTCAAACATTTTAAATTGAATTTCTTAACCTTTACTTGTTTTCATTGGTTTCATAATAATTTCTCCATACACCCTAGGCATTTCTCACGTAACTTGTTTCAGTTACTTGGATCCTTTCATCTATATCAGTTTCACTTGTTCATGATTGCTAATACAGTTATTCCATCTCTCAAGAGCTTTCAGGCCTGTTTTCATCATGCACTTAAAAGATCTAACAACTGTTCTCTACACACTCTACACAGCTTCATCTGTCAACTCACCCTCCAACCTTGCACATAATTGAACCAATATATTTATATTCAAATATTACTTCCCTCATTTTCTCTGTTCAACTTGATTTAACATTCTTTTTGGTATCAAACTTTTATGAATCATTTAAATCGACCATCTGACCTCTTCAAAACACCATCATCCTTATGTTTTTTACTTATATTCACTTTCAACTTTTGCCTTTTTATACAGACTATCAAACAATATTCACAAGTTTCTGTTTTTTCTAAATAAAACTATCATCAACAAGCAGTCATGTACAACTGCCATACCACTTGCCATCATTTACACACGTTTTTATTTAAATATTCACAACCCTCACTTTTATCTCTAATTGCACCATCCATACTGTGGATCAAATATCCATAGTCATGGAATCATCATACACTCCCTTTTTTTCTACTACTTTCACTAGTTTTGCCATTTATCTTAGTATTTTCTCCTTATGAAAACTTTCTTCCTTCAGTTGACTCCAATATATACCATACATGTCTAATACATTGCCATCCAATAATTTTTCTCAAGCACTTTCTCAATGACCATGAATGCAGCTTTATACTTTTTTCTTCCACTGTGAATGGAGAATTTGATCTGTAAATCTCCTAGCTTTCTATATCTTCCTTGTTAATCAATAATTATAATCTCCATGTTCCTTTGCACCCTTAAAATGACATTTTTTCTTTGAACCTTTCCAGCTACACTTTTACAATTTTCACATTCTTCTCTACTATTTTTCCTGTTTTGGACTGGGATGATCAAGTTTCTCTACCATACTTGTTAGTGATGCATAGTCTATCCTCCATATATAAAGACATCATAATTGGCATGGAAATTAACTTAGACCTGGAGATGGTTCTCTATTGGAGAAATATCAGGTGAATTGGTACTCCAGTCTACCTCACAGTTACCCAGTTATTCTTTGACAGTTTTAATAGAACAAGCTGGTGTTCCATCCTGCTGGAAAGTATTGTCTGGTCATTTCAAAAGATAACTCCAGATTCATGAAGTTAGTTCTGAATATGAATGTGTTCAGTGACAAGAGTGTTTTTTTTTTTTTTTTTAAGAAATAAGATTACAAAGGTCATAGAAAGTAAAACTTCCAAAATCCATCAAACTCATTTTTTTTTTTGTAGTGGAAGTCACTAGGATCAGACCTTGGGGTGCCTGTACACTCAGTTTGATGTACCACTTAAAAAAAATCTTACATTCATCAAACCACAGTACTGTATGCCACTTATCTAAGGTTCAATTATTTTTTTTTCTTTCCTTTTTAACAAACTAGATTCTTTTCTTCCTTTTTGAGTAGTTTATAAGTGACTCCTGTTTGGCATGGTAACTGGTACCCAAGGTTATGAGTATATTGCAGAGTATAATAGTTTATAAAGAGAGACACCAACTAACAGACTAAGATTCCTTCTGCAAGTTCACATCTTGTGAGGCTGGGATTAATCTCCAGCTGTCTCCAGAGAAGCTCCTTGTCCTCTTAGATACTTTACAGGGCTTACAATACCAGATGGTTTTTGAAGAAGAGGATAAGCCTTTTCTCCTGCCAATTTTGAATTTTTGTATGTACTGTCTGCTGGACAGTGTGTCACTTCGATCTCCTCCTGGGCACAAACTTCTTTGCTACTAAGAGACCTGCTTTATGTTCAATGAAGATCTATGATAGCCTGAATAGTTTTCTCATCAATGCACTTTCCAATTCTAGTTAATGGGCTATAGTACTTATAAAACAGAAATCAAATATTACAGCAAAAAGTAGTAAAAGAGAGAAACTTAAACTAATAGTACCTTCATCCTCCTTGGTAACTGATAATGTAATGAGAGTGGCAGCATGGTATTTTTGAGGACTGTATCTTGCCAACAAATATGCAGCGATCTTTCTTTGCACTATATGGCTCACTCATGGGAGGAAAATTATTACACTTTACATGGGAAGCTACTATGCAATCCCCAGTGCAGTAACTTTTCATGTAAACTGTACACACACACACACACACACACACACACACACACACACATATATATATATATATATATATATATATATATATGTTACATGAAAAGTTACTGCACTGGGAATTGCATAGTAGCATATATATATATATATATATATATATATATATATATATATATATATATATATATATATATATATATATATATATATATATATATATATATATATATATATATATATATATATATATATATATATACATATATAGTGGTGCACCAAACTCCAAATTTAATTTATTACAGGGAGACAAAAAGTTAGGATGCTGAAATTATTTTCCCCATAGGATATAATGGAATGAATTAATCCATCTCTGGATCCCATGAAAACCCATTTTCAAGAAATTTTTTATGACAAATACACATGAATAAGATAAAATAAGATGAGCACATGACCTAAATATTAAGAAATAATGAAAACACTGCATCTTGAACTACATGAGTATGTGTGTTTTGCATAGGTTGGGCATTATCGAGATAAATTATCATGATCATTTATTATCAGTTATCCAATAATTATTTTTCCCGCGTTATCAATTCAGTGGTATTGCCAGTACTTTTGGTTCAAAACTAGCCATGATAAATTTTTTGAATATGAGCATGCTGAAGTTTTAATTTTTCAACACCAAATGTAGTTATTTTACTGAAAACAGTACTTTTCATTAGTGAAGAAACAGGATAAAGGTTGAATTTGAAGTTTTTTTGAAAATTTTTCTAAGTTTTCTTAGATAAAGATAAAAAAAAAATTGGATTTACAATTTTTTTTATTTGAATTATAATATCGTTATTGCTAGTATAAGAATTTTGGATTTATCAATTTATCAGTTATCAGTTATTGGGCAATAAATTTATTGCTAATTACTGATTATCAGTTATCACTGATAGGGTTATTGTTATTGATTTATTAGTTATTCCGATAACTTTTTTTCATTATTGTGCCACTGTGTTTTGTCCTCACACCCATCACAATGCAGCAGTGCAGTGCCATTGTTCTGAAAATATCAGACCAGCAAAAATCATCCCAGCACGCATGCACAGTAGTGGATCTTTCCTGTTGGAGAGGTGGAAAACACAGCCAACAACATTGCAATAAAATTGTCCCAGTAGAAGGTCTGCTAGGTTAGTTTAGTTTAGTTTGATTTAGTTTAGTTTTGGTTAGTTTGGATTAGTTTGTTAGTTTAGGTTAGGTTAGTTTAGGGTAGGTTATGTTACTTTAGGTTATGCTATGTTAGTTTAGGTTAAGTTAATTTGTTTAGGTTAGGTTAGATTAGGCTACTGTCAGATGACTAGAATGTCTATAATTTTTGTTTGATAGATTAAATGAATTGATAAGATAAGATAAGATAAGCTTTATTGTTACACTGAATACACATTCAACATGAAATTCTTTATGGCCTCCGAGCCCTCCAAAAGATATAAAACTTAATTCTAAAAAGTAAATAGTGTTATATTAAAAGTGTAGTAAGTTAGCTATGCTGACATACTAAATAGTTGTATAATTTTATACTCTTTGGAATAAAAGAATTTTTAAATCTATTTGTGTGTAGCCTTGGGAGAGCCAACCTTTTGCCTGATCTAAGGAAGACATAATGTTCATGCAGTGGATGGCTTGCATCAGTCATAATCTTATTCAAATGTTTCCTTACATATGTGTTATACAATTCATCTAATGACACAGTTTTTGCATGAAGTTTACCAGCAGTTTTCACAATTTTCTTAATTTTGTTCCTATCTCTGCATGTTAACTTTCCATACCATATTGTAATTAAGAAACACAAGACTGACTCTACCATAGACTTATAAAATAGTGATAATATTGTCCAATTTACATGAGTATTTCTTAGTATTCTGAGTATTTCTTAGTATTCTAAGAAAATTAATACGCTGTTGACATTTGTTATAAACCTGTTGTGAATTTCCAGATCCTGTTAACTCTTTATCAATTACTACACCTAAATATCTATATTCCTCAACTCTTTCAACCTCTTCATTAGCTATAACAATTGTGTCAGGTACATTAGTATTTATTCTGAAAACTACTATCATTTTTGGTTTTCTTTACATTAAGATTAAGATAATTGTCACTGCACCAGGAAAGAAAATCCCTTACTTGTATCAGATAGTCTTCCAAGTTACCATTGCTGATTTTATCTACAATAGCAGTGTCATCAGCATATTTTATTATGGACGAGCAAGGGATATTACTTACGCATTCATTCATGTACATAGTAAAAAGTAACGGGGAGAGCACACAACCCTGAGAAGCTCCTGTATTCGTGGTTACAGTCTCAGATTTGATTTTTTTTTACTTAAGTGTATTGTAGTCTCTCTGTAAGATAGCTATATATCCACAAGATTAAATTACTGTTTACCTTCATTTCTAGCAATTTTTTAAGCAAAACATGAGGTTGTATAGTATTAAATGCACTGCTGAAATCTACAAAAAGAATTCTTACTTGTGAATTTTTTTTATTCAAGATGTTCACAAGTTTGATGAAATAAAGTTAACACAGCATCCTGGACACTTCTACTTTGAGAATAAGCAAATTGTAATTTATCTTTGTGATGAACAAAACTATCACATAGGTGTCTCTTTATAACGTGCTTTAAGTATTTCATGATAACAGAAGTTAGGGCTACATGTTGTAGATTGTTAAATTCTTTTTGATTGTTATTCTTAGGCACAGGTATAATTTCAAATGTTTTCCACACATTTGGCACTAAGCACTGGTCTAATGAAGTTTGGCAAAAAATCCGCAGTGGTTCAGCAAGTTGATCTACACGTTTTTAATAATTTACAGATGTTATCAGGTCCACTGGCTTTCCCACTCTGAATTTTTTCCAGGGAGTTCATTACATCTTCATGTATTATGAGAATGCATTCAGCATTAATACTTCTAACAGCTGGCAATATGTTCTCACATTCTAGATTAAAGTTATGAGCATCATACTGAGCATAGAAAGAGTTTAAATCATTTACATGACTGGTGACATTTGGTGGGTCCAATGATATGTTCTTATTAAAGCCACACAATAGTTTCATTCCACTCCAAGCACTTTTAGGTTTCTTTAATCTGAACATCCTTTCAATTTTCATTTTATGTGCACATTTAGCTTCTGATATTTTCCTGTTTAATTGACTCTGTATAATTTTCCTTTGAATTTGTTGACCATTAACAAAACTGTTTTTCTTTTCCATCAGTAGTGCTTTGATATCAGAATTAATCCACGGTTTATTATTTGTATATATAATTATTTCTTTGGTTGGGACAAGCATATCAGTACAAAACCTAATATATGAATTGAACACATCTAGATTAATAATGATATCAACTGACTCATCGTATAATACATCCCAGTCTGTGCACTCAAAACCTTGGAGATTCATAATATGTTCACTTTGCCATTTTTGTACACTAATTTTCTTGTGAAATTCACTTTTTATTTTTTGTCTGTAAATCAGGGCCATAAAAACCATATTATGGTCAGAGTTTCCTAATTTAGGTTTTTGATATGCACGATAACCATTTCTAACATTACAGTAAAACTTGTCTAAGATACTGGTGCCTCTTGTGGGGCAAATAACCATCTGCTGGTATATAGGTACCCATGGTTGAAAATCACTGTGGTTAAAGTCTCCCAACACAATTGTTATACCCTCTGGGTTGGCATTTTCATACTTGTTTACACAATTATGTAATAGATCACAAGCAACTGATGATGAAGTTAGTAATATATATATATATATATATATATATATATATATATATATATATATATATACACATCCTATTACATTCCTCTACAGTATATGAACAATCGGGGTCTGGGACAGTTTTATCGCTTGGATGATTTTTCATGACTACCTGTGATAAAATCATCCCTGAGTTGATTCTCTCACTTGTGCTGATTTTTTTCTCATTACCACATCTACCTACAACAATGTGAATATGTGTTTTGCCTTCACATATCCATGGTAAATGCACAAGAAAAAAAAAAAAAAAAAAATCAAGCTCAAAGGATGAAGAACTAGCAAGAAACTTAATGAACAATGTGTGAAAATGCAAGTTGAATGGGTGGGGAGAGATGTGTGAAAAATCCTGAATGATAAGTTGGTGTCGAGTTTCTGAAAATATGTTTAGATTTTAGGGCAAAATTTTCTAAAAAAAAATAAAATAAATAAATAAATAAACAAAATACACACACACACACACACACATATCATGTGCAAGTCCTGTGTACTGCTTAGGAATGATAAACAAACCCAAATGATGAGTATCACATCCATTGTCTTCTATGTTTCCCGCATAAGATTTGAGAAGAATTTGGGATGAGGTCATAAGAAAATGACAAATAAGTTCTACAAGACCTTGCAAGATGGCCACTCCTTATCATGTGATGAAGGGTGATCTACAGATACATGAAACAAGCCCTTCAAACCTGTGAAATGCAGACTGACCTTATGATATACATTCATATCTAAGGTAAAGTTGTAGGGCATGACAATAATGTAAACATTTTAAATTTTTATTATGATTAAAAGAATACATTTCCTATTCCTCTTCTTCATCATCCTCCTCCTCTTCCTTCAGCTCCTCATCTTTCTCATCCTCATTCTCCTTCCCGTTAACATCTTGCAGACACTCAAATTTGCCATCCAGTCTGTTCCAGCACCACTCCATCTGTAGTTGAAAGTATGCCATTTCCTTGCCCAGGAGTTTCTGTGGGTGAGAGAGGAAGACTTAAAACAGATGAAGAATCTTCTCTGATACAAATACTAAGAAAAGGTATTCTTATGGGGAAAAAGTACATTGTCATCATCAGTCTAAATTTTATCATGAACCATAATAGAGGTTCCTCATTTTTACATGAAAAAATTAAGTCAATAATAAATAAGGTGATTCAAATTCACACATCATTTATGTACATGCTGACACTTTGAGCCCAGATGTGTTGTGCCAGCAGTATTATGAGTATTACAAGAAACTATTTACAACAGTGTAAGTTAAGTTATAAAGTAACCTCTGGAACTCTGTGTGGGTGTTAAGATGCTTTCAAAATTATTATCATTATTGCCACAAGCTCTGTGGCAGGGGCTATGAATACTGCTACTATATTCCCTACAAAAGATGTGACTAAAAGTGATGGGGCATAGGAGCTAGGAATCCCTTTCTTTGTATGGTGTCCTATGCATAGACAAGGAGATGCCTACAAGTAGGAATTCTGAATGTGTATGAGTAGTGTGTAGATGTAGGTAAAAGGGGGATGAATGTTTGTGGAACAAAAGTTGGAGGTGCTAACATTGAGTAAAAATGAAGTTGAAAAGAACGGGTTAATGTGTGTTTGGACATGTGAATGGAAGGACGTCAGGTATGCTGAGAGGGAGGGGAGGAAGGTATGGCCTTACTCTTTAAATCAAAGGGTACGAAGCTGCATTTTAGAATATCGGGAAGTCCTGGCGAGTGTTATGTGGACAAAGGTAAAGTTTGGAAAGAAGCTGTGGGCTATAATGAGTGCATATGGTCAAGGCAGCAAAAAGGTGGGGGGGGGGTTGGGGGTGGGGGGATGAGAGAGAATCTTTAGGATGAGATAGATGAGTGCAGAAAGGGTTTTTGGAGACAATTTAAATTTACTGTTGGGAGATTTAAATGCCAGAGTGGAAAATGAAGTAGTGGTTGGTGCTATTGGAAGGCATAGTGTGCCAGGTATATAGAATGAAAATTGAGAGAAACTTTTAGAATCATGCATTGAGCAAGAACAGGTGATTGGAAACACGATGTTTAAGAACAAGGATATCTATAGATATACATAAACAAGCTAAGTAAAGGAAACAGTAGTAGACAGAGTATTGATGGACTATATAAGTGTGTTAAAGAATGTGATGAAATGGTTGTTGGACGTGAGGGTGCAGAGAAGAGCTGGGGATGGTATATCAGACAAGCTAAGAGGAAGTTGAAAGTGAAACAAAGATGAATGAAGGGTCAATGAAAGGGTAAGACATAGCAAGTTCTGAATGTGAGTGTGTAGGAGAAGGCAGTAGAGTACCAGAAAAAGATTACAAATGAGTGGAATGTAATGAAAGACCAGGAAGTGGGTCATTTGGAAGAAAAGTGACCATGTCTCAGAAGCATAGTTGTGGGTTGCGTGGAGCAAGTTCATGGGATGAGATGGGTTAGAGGTGGCATGAGGAAAGGTAGTGAGTGGTGCTGTGAAGTCAGTGTGTCTGTAGAGGAAAAGAAGGCTCAGGAAGAGGCAGTAGGCATCTGCCAAAATGATAATTACTCCCAGTGAGGTCTAAAGCACTGGACCAGGGGGTGCTGTCAGCTTATCATTAAACCCAGCTGTGACCTCAATGAACATTTCCCTTTGTCTCACAACACAAGGAGGCAGTCACAGCCTGCCCACTAAAGACAACTCTCTTCCTTCACACAAAACTATAAGCATCTAATTACACAAATGTCCTTCATTCAAAATTCAAAATTATCATGGTGACTCCTACACCAGCCTCAGAATCCCCATCTGGGGAGGGGACCACAAAGGTTCCCATCTTCTGGTATTGACCCTAAGTGTCTTGACACCCCCCTCAACTTTCTCTTCATTAACTTCTGCAACATTTGGAGTCTTAGATCTAATTTTCAATCCTCTACTAAACCTCTTCCCTTTCTCACTGAAACACACCTAGGTATCTGAGGCAACTGACAGTAGCCCCTTTTCTGTTCCTTCTTACTTTCTCTATCCTCATTTTCAATCCAAAGCTGAATGTTGGGTTTATGTGTACAACGACTTAAAATGTTCTTGTGCCCATGCTCTTGAATCTTCATTAACTTCTGCAACATTCATGGTCTAATATCTAATTTTCAATCTGTAAAACACCACCTCTCCTCTTCTAAAACTTATCTTTTCCTCACTGAAACTCAGGTGACTGAGGCAACTGACAGTAGCCCCTTTTCTGTTCCCCCCTACTTTCTTCATCCTCATTATCAATCCAAAGCTGGATGTTGCTATAAGACTATAAGAAATTCTTTGACTACTTAACTTCCAAAGTGGAGCACATTCTGACCCTCTTCCCTTTTGCAGAGATCTCCATTCTTGGAGACTTCAATGTTCACCACCAGCTTTGGCTTTCCTCTCCCTTCACTGACCATCCTGGTGAACTAGCCTACAACTTTGCTATCCTCCATGATCTAGAGCAATTGGTGCAACACCCTACTTGTATTCCTGACCGTCTTGGAGATACGCCCAACATTCTTGACCTTTTCCTGACCTCTAATCCTTCTGCTTATGCTGTCACCCTTTCTTCTCCGTTGGGCTCCTCCGATCACAATCTCATATCTTTTATCTTGTCCTATCACTCCAATTCCTCCTCAGGATCCCCCTAAGCAAAGGTGCCTCTGGCGTTTTGCCTCTGCTAGTTGGGGGGACCTGAGGAGGTATTTTGCTGATTTTCCTTGGAATGACTACTGCTTCTGTGTCAGAGACCCGTCTTTGTGTGCTGAGCACATAACAGAGGTGATAGTGTCTGGCATGGAGGCATACATTCCTCACTCTTTTTCTCGTCCTAAACCTTCTAAACCTTGGTTTAACACAGCTTGTTCTCGTGCTATACATGATAGAGAGGTGGCCCACAAAAGGTACTTAAGCTTTCCATCACCAGAATTTCATGCACTTTATATATTTCTGCCCGGAACCATGCCAAGTCTGTTCTCCAACTAGCCAAAAACTCCTTCATTAACAGAAAATGTCAAAACCTTTCAAGATCTAACTCCCCTCGTGATTTCTGGCATCTAGCCAAAAATATCTCCAATAACTTTGCTTCTTCTTCTTTCCCTCCTCTATTTCAACCAGATGGCACCACTGCTATCACATCTATTTCTAAAGCTGAACTCTTTGCTCAAACCTTTGCTAAAAACGCTACCTTTGACGATTCTGGGCTTGTTCCTCCCTCTCCTCCACCCTCTGACTACTTCATGCAACGTATTAAAATTCTTCGCAGTTTGCCTACATTCAACCTGTTCCTAAAAAGGGTGACCGTTCTAATCCCTCAAACTACCGTACTATTGCTTTAATTTCCTGCCTATCTAAAGTTTTTGAATCTATCCTCAACAGGAAGATTCTTAAACATCTATCACTTCACAACCTTCTATCTGATCGCCAGTATGGGTTCCATCAAGGCCGCTCTACTGGTGATCTTCTGGCTTTCCTTACTGAGTCTTGGTCATCCTCTTTTAGAGATTTTGGTGAAACTTTTGCTATTGCCTTGGACATATCAAAAGCTTTTGATAGAGTCTGGCACAAAGCTTTGATTTCAAAACTACCCTCCTACGGTTTCTGTCCTTCTCTCTGTAACTTCATCTCAAGTTTCCTTTCTGACCGTTCTATTGCTGCTGTGGTAGACGGTCACTGTTCTTCTCCTAAATCTATTAACAGTGGTGTTCCTCAGGGTTCTGTCCTGTTACCCACTCTCTTCTTATTATTCATTAATGATCTTCTAAACCAAACTTCTTGTCCTATCCACTCCTACGCTGATGATACCACCCTGCACTTTTCCACGTCTTTTCATAGACGTCCAACCCTTCAGGAGGTAAACATATCACGCAGGGAAGCCACAGAACGCCTGACTTCTGATCTTTCTAAAATTTCTGATTGGGGCAGAGCAAACTTGGTATTGTTCAATGCCTCAGAAACTCAATTCCTCCATCTATTAACTCGACGCAACCTTCCAGACAACTATCCCCTCTTCTTCAATGACACTCAACTGTCCCCCTCTTCTACACTGAACATCCTCAGTCTGTCCTTTACTTATAATCTGAACTGGAAACTTAACATCTCATCTCTAGCTAAAACAGCTTCTATGAAGTTAGGTGTTCTGAGACGTCTCCGCCAGTTTTTCTCACCCCCCCCAGCTGCTAACTCTGTACAAGGGCCTTATCCGTCCATGTATGGAGTATGCTTCACATGTCCGGGGGGTTCCACTCATACTGATCTTCTAGACAGGGTGGAATCAAAAGCTTTTCGTCTCATCAACTCCTCTCCTCTAACTGACCGTCTTCAGCCTCTCTCTCACCGCTGCAATGTTGCATATCTAGCTGTCTTCTACCACTATTTTCATGCTAACTGCTCTTCTGATCTTGCTAACTGCATACCTCCCCTCCTTCCGCGGCCTCGCTGCACAAGACTTTCTTCTTTCTCTCACCCCTATTCTGTCCACCTCTCTAATGCAAGAGTTAACCAGTATTCTCAATCATTCATCCCTTTCTCTGGTAAACTCTGGAACTCCCTGCCTGCTTCTGTATTTCCACCTTCCTATGACTTGAATTCCTTCAAGAGGGAGGTTTCAAGACACTTATCCATCAATTTTTGACCACTGCTTTGACCCTTTTATGGGACTGGCATTTCAGTGGGCATTTTTTTTATTAGATTTTTGTTGCCCTTGGCCAGTCCCCTTCCTACATAAAAAAAAAAAAAAAAAAAAAAAAAAAAAAAAAAAAAAAAAAAAATGTGCGCAATGACTTAACTTGCTCTCGTGTCCATGCTCTTGAATCTTTCGAGTTTTCCACCATCTGGCTACGACTACAGAGTCATTCTCAAACTAAATTTATCTGTGCTGTATTCCTCTCACCTAACTCCTCTGACTATAAGAAATTCTTTGACTACTTAACTTCCAAAGTGGAATACATTCTGACTCTCTTCCCTTTTGCAGAGATCTCCATTCTTGGAGCTTCATTGTTCACCACCAGCTTTGGCTTTCCTCTCCCTTCATTGACCATCCTAGTGAACTAACCTTTAACTTTGCTCTCCTCTATGACCTAGAGCAACTGGTGTAACACCCTACTTGTTTGTACTCCTGACCATCTTGGAGATATGCCCAACATTCTTGACCTTTTCCTAACTTCTAATCCTGCTGCTTATGCTGTTACCCTCTCTTCTCTGTTGGGCTCCTCCAATCACAATCTCATATCTGTATCTTGTCCTATCCCTTCTCAGGATCCCCCTAAGCGGAGGTACCTCTGCCATTTTACCTCTGCTAATTGGGGGAACCTGAGGAGGTATTTTGCTAATTTTCCTTGGAATGACAACTGCTTTAGTATCAGAGACCTGTCTCTGTGTGCCAAGCACATAACAGAGGTTATAGTGTCTGGCATGGAGGCATTCATTCCTCACTCTTTTTCTCAACCTAAACTTTCCAAACCTTGGTTTAACACAGCCTGTTCTCATGCTATACATGATAGAGAGATGGCCCACAAAAGGTACTTGAGCCTTCCATCACCAGAATCTCATGCAGTTTATATTTCTGCCCAGAACCATGCCAAGTCTGTTCTCCAACCAGCCAAAAACCCCTTCATTAATAGGAAGTGTCAAAATCTTTCAAGATCTAACTCCCCTCGTGACTTCTGACATCTAACCAAAAACATCTCCAATAACTTTGCTTCTTCTTTCCATCCTTTATTTCAACCTGACGGCACCACTGCTATCACATCTATCTCTAAAGCTGAACTCTTCACTGAAACCTTTGCCAAAAACTCTACCTTGAACAATTCAGGGCTTGTTGCCCCCTCTCTTCCACTCTCTGCCTACTTCATGCTACCCATTAAAATTCTTCACAATGATGTTATCCATGCCCTCGCTGGCCTAAACCCTAAGAAGGCACATGGCCTTGATGGGGTCCCTCCTATTGTTCTCTGAGACTGCACCTCTGTGCTCACACCTTGCCGAGTCAAACTCTTTCGACTGTCTGTCAACACCTACTTTTCCTTCTTGCTGGAAGTTTGCCTACAATCAGCCTGTTCCTAAAAAGGGTGACCGTTCTAATCCCTCAAACTACCATCCTATTGCTTTAATTTCCTTCCTATCTAAAGTTTTTCATCTATCCTTAACAGGAAAATTCTTAAACATCTATCACTTTACAACCTGCTATTTGGCTGCCAGTATGGGTTCCATCAAGGCTGCTCTACTGGTGATCTAGCTTTCCTTACTGAGTCTTGGTCATCCTCTTTTAGAGATTTTGGTGAAGCATTTCCAATTGCCTTACGCATATCAAAAGTTTTTGATAGAATCTGGCACAAAGCTTTGATTTCCAAACTACCCTCCTATGGCTTCTATCCTTCTCTCTGTAACTTCATCTCAATTTTCCTTTCTGACCATTCTATTGCTGTTGTGGTAAACGGCCACTGTTCTTCTAAATCTATTAACAGTGGTGTTCCTGAGGGATCTGTCCTGTCACCCACTCTCTTCCTATTATTCATCAATGATCTTCTAAACCAAACTTCTCGTCTCATCCACTCCTATGCTGATGATACCACCCTGCACTTTTCCACATCTTTTCATAGACACCCAACCCTTCAGTTCATGCAGGGAAGCCACAGAATGCCTGACTTCTGATCTCTCTAAAATTTCTGAATGGGGCAGAGCAAACTTGGTAATGTTCAAATGCCTCAAAAACTCAATTCCCCCATCTATCTATCTATCTATCTATCTATTGAGAGAGAGAGTGTGTGTGTGTGTGTGTGTGTGTGTGTGTGTGTGTGTGTGTGTGTGTGTGTGTGTGTGTGTGTGTGTGTGTGTGTGTGTGTGTGTGTGTGTGTGTGTGTGTGTGTGTGTGTGTGTGGAACAGAGAGAGAGAGAGAGAGAGAGAGAGAGAGAGAGAGAGAGAGAGAGAGAGAGAGAGAGAGAGAGAGAGAGAGAGAGAGAGAGAGAGAGAGAGAGAGAGAGAGAGAGAGTGTGTGTGTGTGTGTGTGTGTGTGTGTGTGTGTGTGTGTGTGTGTGTGTGTGTGTGTGTGTGTGTGTGTGTGTGTGTGTGTGTGTGTGTGTGTGTGTGTGTGTGTGTGTGTGTGTGTGTGTGTGTGTGTGTGTGTGTGTGTGTGTGTGTGTGTGTGTGTGTGTGTGTGTGTAATTCACCCAGTCCTGATTATGAGCAGACCTGCAAGCACTGGCCATTACCCTCTCAGTGTAAGCTCAAAGTTCCTTATTACTGATCACTGGGTAAGACTGTGACCTCACACACCATACACTCCATCAATCTGGTCAGGGGAGACAGTAACCTGCCCCGCTTGTCAGCAGAAAAATCACAGAGGTGACCATTGGGGTTTGAACTTATGCCAGCCCTAGTGGGCCACGCAGACTTGGCCCCTTTACTACTGAGCCATGAGGCAGTGTGTGTGTGTGTGTGTGTGTGTGTGTGTGTGTGTGTGTGTGTGTGTGTGTGTGTGTGTGTGTGTGTGTGTGTGTGTGTGTGTGTGTGTGTGTGTGTAATTCACCACTGATCAATCATGACTGGCACCTGTTAACCTCCCACAGCTTAGAGACCATGGAGACTGGATCCTGTTGGATGATGACTGTCACAGATCATAGGGCATTCCCTATGATCTGAGTTAATGGTGGTCGGTGGCTGTTTTAATGTAGGACTTGGTAAACCCTTCAGTCCCACAGTTCTCTATAGATGCACATCTAAGACTGCCTCTTGTGATACATTTCACTGTACTGTACCTATATGCTACAAGACACTGCTTAAGTGTTTATGTTAACAGTATCCATGGGATCTGGTTATGCACACTCTAATGAACAGTTGAACAGTTACTATAAGCTAAATACTCACAACTAGACCAGTGTTTTCACATTAAATTTTAGTCTCCTGCTACATGTTCAGTTTGAAACATTTTCCACTGGTTTCTACAGGGACTAATGTTTTATCTGGCAATTCCTGAAAAGAACTGAACAGGTATAATTTGTGTTGCAGGGATACTGAGACTGCTAAAATCATGCCAAGACAAAAGTATGAGCACATTAGACACACTGGCTTCTCAAAAAAAAAAAAAAAAAAAAAAAAAAAAAAAAAAAAAAAAAAAAAAACATGAGATATATGAGTTTGCTGTGCTGTTCTAAAACCTTTATACATGTGCATCAAAACATGGTTGTTTCTTTCACATGTGCCATGATTAAGAATTTTATGCTAACTGTATAACAAAGTAAACTTAGGAGAGAGAAAAAAAAAAATCCCAAGGTCATGATACATCCCAAACCCAAGACAATAAATATGAAAAGCATCTAACTCGTTTTTCCATATTTCTTGCTCTCCTAATATTTTATTAGTTGGTTTGATAACACACGACAAATTTTTTTTCTTCCCAACATACCAAGTTTTTATGCAAAATTAAATCAGCTGTCAAACCTTGCAGTTTTCCAGATGCCCCAATTACTGGGTGGCTAAAGATCATCCACCTGTTATTGTGAACTGTTTCTTTAATTGTGAGTTCATTAAAAATCATTGGGAGAATAAGCCTCCACAGGGATTAGTTGCCTCCACCACCAGAAGGTGGGAATAACAATTTATACAATAAACAGATCCACAGGCTGGTCACTCAGGCCTTGTGAAGCAAAGACCACATGACTATATATTCAAGACATGAAGAAAGATTGCTAAATAAATAAATAAATAAATAAAATAAATAATAAAGAAAGAGATAAATAAATAATAAATTAATTAATTAATACAAAACAATACGATAAAGCTGAAACAGAAAGACAAAAAAGTTTGAATTTTTTTCTCACAACAAACAAGGTGCTGGACCATTAGTTGTTGGTACAGTAAACTGGCATGAAAGATGCCAAGGCCTAGCATGCAATGATGATACACAATGAACTGGTATAAATGTGTCATGCAGTATGTTATTTAATACATGAGAAACATAAGGCCTCACCAGAATGCTGGCCTGGGCAGGGATGAGTTGCCTGCCTTCTTCACACACTATAAAGTCCTGCATGAGCTCTGGGACACCGCGCTCCAACCTAGTAGGCATTCCTAGCTTGCGTAGATGGGGTTCAATAGCATGAGAAAATTGGGGAAGGAGCCCTTTCTTCAACTCAACAGTTTCAGAAGCTACATCTCCAGCATGGGGTTGTACAGGGTATCTTCTATTTTCAAAGTACCTGTAAAAGATAAGGATGTATATTTTACCAGACTTAAAATTAGGATAGGCTTTAGCTAAAGTGCATTGTCTCTGCCCTAAACTTAATCTTCTTGAGTTTTGAGCTTTCAATAAATAAGAATCCCATCATCCCAAGACAGAAAATAGATATTGATATTACAATGCAAAAAAAGGAGAATAAACATATGTGTGAGCTGTGCACTGATTGAACTTGAATTCACTGCAAGATACATTAATCACAACACCTTGGAGGTCCATTGAATGACACATTTTTCACCTTGTGGGGTTTCACTCCTACCACAATTTTTTTTTTTTTTTTTATGTAGGAAGGATACTGGCCAAGGGCAACAAAAATTTAATAAAAAAAAATGCCCAATGAAATGCCAGTCCCATAAAAGGGTCAAAGCAGTGGTCAAAAATTGGTGGATAAGTGTCTTGAAACCTCCCTCTTGAAGGAATTCAAGTCGTAGGAAGGTGGAAATACAGAAGCAGGCAGGGAGTTCCAGAGTTTACCAGAGAAAGGGATGAATGATTGAGAATACTGGTTAACTCTTGTGTTAGAGAGGTGGACAGAATAGGGGGTGAGAGAAAGAAGAAAGTCTTGTGCAGCGAGGCCGCGGAAGGAGGGGAGGCATGCAGTTAGCAAGATCAGAAGAGCAGTTAGCATGAAAATAGCGGTAGAAGACAGCTAGATATGCAACATTGTGGCAGTGAGAGAGAGGCTGAAGACAGTCAGTTAGAGGAGAGGAGTTGATGAGACGAAAAGCTTTTGATTCCACCCTGTCTAGAAGAGCAGTATGAGTGGAACCCCCCCAGACATGTGAAGCATACTCCATACATGGACGGATAAGGCCCTTGTACAGAGTTAGCATCTGGGGGGGGTGAGAAAAACTGGCGGAGACGTCTCAGAACACCTAACTTCATAGAAGCTATTTTAGCTAGAGATGAGATGTGAAGTTTCCAGTTCAGATTATAAGTAAAGGACAGACCGAGGATGTTCAGTGTAGAAGAGGGGGACAGTTGAGTGTCATTGAAGAAGAGGGGATAGTTGTCTGGAAGGTTGTGTCTGAGTTGATAGATGGAGGAATTGAGTTTTTGAGGCATTGAACAATACCAAGTTTGCTCTGCCCCAATCAGAAATTTTAGAAAGATCAAAAGTCAGGCGTTCTGTGGCTTCCCTGCGTGATATGTTTACCTCCTGAAGAGTTGGACATCTATGAAAAGACGTGGAAAAGTGCAGGGTGGTATCATCAGCGTAGGAGTGGATAGGACAAGAAGTTTGGTTTAGAAGATCATTAATGAATAATAAGAAGAGAGTGGGTGACAGGACAGAACCCTGAGGAACACCACTGTTAATAGATTTCGGAGAAGAACAGTGACCGTCTACCACAGCAGCAATAGAACGGTCAGAAAGGAAACTTGAGATGAAGTTACAGTGAGAAGGATAGAAACCATAGGAGGGTAGTTTTGAAATCAAAGCTTTGTGCCAGACTCTATCAAAGGCTTTTGATATGTCCAAGGCAACAGCAAAAGTTTCACCAAAATCTCTAAAAGAGGATGACCAAGACTCAGTAAGGAAAGCCAGAAGATCACCAGTAGAGCAGCCTTGACGGAACCCATACTGGCGATCAGATAGAAGGTTGTGAAGTGATAGATGTTTAAGAATCTTCCTGTTGAGGATAGATTCAAAAACTTTAGATACGCAGAAAATTAAAGCAATAGGACGGTAGTTTGAGGGATTAGAACGGTCACCCTTTTTAGGAACAGGTTGAATGTAGGCAAACTTCCAGCAAGAAGGAAAGGTAGATGTTGACAGACAGAGCTGAAAGAGTTTGACTAGGCAAGGTGCAAGCACGGAGGCACAGTTTCGGAGAACAATAGGAGGGACCCCATCAGGTCCATAAGCCTTCTGAGGGTTTAGGCCAGCGAGGGCATGGAAAACATCATTGCGAAGAATTTTAATAGGTGGCATGAAGTAGTCAGAGGGTGGGGGAGAGAGAGGAACAAGCCCAGAATCGTCCAAGGTAGCGTTTTTAGCAAAGGTTTGAGCAAAGAGTTCAGCTTTAGAAATAGATGTGATAGCAGTGGTGCCATCTCGTTGAAGTAGAGGAGGGAAAGAAGAAGAAGCAAAGTTATTGGAGATATTTTTGGCTAGATGCCAGAAATCACGAGGGGAGTTAGATCTTGAAAGGTTTTGACATTTTCTGTTAATGAAGGAGTTTTTGGCTAGTTGGAGAACAGACTTGGCATGGTTCTGGGCAGAAATATAAAGTGCATGAGATTCTGGTGATGGAAGGCTTAAGTACCTTTTGTGGGCCACCTCTTTATCATGTATAGCACGAGAACAAGCTGTGTTAAACCAAGGTTTAGAAGGTTTAGGATGAGAAAAAGAGTGAGGAATGTACGCCTCCATGACAGACACTATCACCTCTGTTATGCGCTCAGCACACAAAGATGGGTCTCTGACATGGAAGCAGTAGTCATTCCAAGGAAAATCAGCAAAATACCTCCTCAGGTCCCCCCAACTAGCAGAGGCAAAACGCCAGAGGCACCTTCGCTTAGGGGGATCCTGAGGAGGGATTGGAGTGATAGGACAAGATAAAGATATGAGATTGTGATCGGAGGAGCCCAACGGAGAAGAAAGGGTGACAGCATAAGCAGAAGGATTAGAGGTCAGGAAAAGGTCAAGAATGTTGGGCGTATCTCCAAGACGGTCAGGAATACGAGTAGGGTGTTGCACCAATTGCTCTAGTTCATAGAGGATAGCAAAGTTGTAGGCTAGTTCACCAGGATGGTCAGTGAAGGGAGAGGAAAGCCAAAGCTGGTGGTGAACATTGAAGTCTCCAAGAATGGAGATCTCTGCAAAAGGGAAGAGGGTCAGAATGTGCTCCACTTTGGAAGTTAAGTAGTCAAAGAATTTCTTATAGTCAGAGGAGTTAGGAGAGAGGTATACAGCACAGATAAATTTAGTATGAGAGTGACTCTGTAGTCATAGCCAGATGGTGGAAAACTTGGAAGATTCAAGAGCGTGGGCACGAGAGCAGGTTAAGTCATTGCGCACATAAACGCAGCATCCAGCTTTGGATCGAAAATGAGGATAGAGAAAGTAGGAGGGAACAGAAAAGGGGCTACTGTCAGTTGCCTCAGACACCTGAGTTTCAGTGAGGAAAAGAAGATGAGGTTTAGAAGAGGAGAGGTGGTGTTCTACAGATTGAAAATTAGATCTTAGACCGCGAATGTTGCAGAAGTTAATGAAGAAAAAGTTGAGGGGGGTGTCAAGACACTTAGGGTCGTCGAAAGAAAGGCAGTCCGACCTGGGGACATTTATGGTCCCCTCCCCAGATGGGGACTCCAAGGCTGGTGTAGGAGTCGCCATGATGATTTAAAAATTTTTGGGTGAGGGGTGTGTGTGTGTGTGTGTTATTAGGTGCTTGTAGTTTTGTGAGGAGGAAGAGAGTTGTCTTTAGAGGGTAGGCTGTGACTGCCCCCTTGTGTTGTGAGACACAAAGGGAAACGTTCAGTGAGGTCACAGCTGGGTTTAATGATAAGTTCACAGCACCCCCTGAACAGTGCTTTAGACCTCACTGGGAGTAATTATCGTCTCGGCAGGTGTCTACTGTTCATCTGTTGTATTATCTATTTTGTAATTCTGCTAAGCCACATATTTACTATAATCCTTTGCATTTTGATATATTATGAAAATGGCAACCCTTTACTAGATCACTCTCTCACAGTAATATGATGTATTTATAGACCATAGTGATCATTAAGTGCATTTGTATAAAGAGGTAAAACATAAGCTAACTTAGAATGTGTGCTTCTCAAACAAATATACTAAATCTTTCAGTTTGTATGAATATAGAAATGCAAGTCTCATAAAAAGGGAATTCCTTATATTTCTCTAAACGAAAGCAAATACTCACTCCATAACTTCATCCTTGGAGGCATTTGTGAAGAGTAAACCACACTGGCCCACTAGTCGCTGGGAAACCTTGTGCAGGTTTTCTTGAATCTCCTCTTCTGGAGTGCGCCCCAATGCTAGGGCCATTACCTTGTTTTTGCCAAGGAAGAATCTGAAATCATAAATACATTCAAACCTGTGGATAACACTGAATTTTTCAAGGGCCTACCTATTTTCTGCCTGTACAATTAGCTATCTTGACGTATAATTTCATGTTGAGACTGTATTAATTTCTAGTATTAATGCTAAAGTACTATAATTCATTCATAAGAATGATTGTACCTTAGCGTCAGTTATATGCAGCATTCATGGGCCCAGAAAAATCACATGATACTATGGATAGGGAAACCTTGTGGGATGTTATCATGACTTATGATGTTGGAAGGAATTAAGGCTTTTTATGAGGATGCAAATGTATGTGAGTGTGTGAGTGGAGGGAGGGCCTAGAGTTTCCTAAAAGGAACAGGAGTGAGGCAACAACAGATAGTTGTCTAAGGACAATGAAAGCTACAGCAGGAAATGATGCAGGGCTGAAATGGAATGAAGTGGGATGGGCTGTAGTAGTATGTCTTTTTTGCAAATGACACTGTTTTAATTGCAGACAGTGAGAGGGAGCTTCAGGAGGTGGTAGAGGCTGTATAGGTCAGGTGTTTACTCTATGACAGATCTGTGAAAAGTATTTGGCAAATGGGAAAGAAGAATTCTGGGGTTTTATGGATTTAGAGAAGACATATGACAGAAGTGATAGGGCATGAATGGGGGATGTCTTGAAATTATATAGTAGTAGATGGCAGAATGTTAAAAGGGGGTGGGAAGTTTTTATGAGAATAGTAAAGCATGTGTAAAGCTTGGAAACAACACAACTTAGTGGTTTCTGGCCAAGGTAGGGTTACGTCAGGGATCATCATGGTTGTTTAGCATCTCTATGGACAGTGTGGTGAGGAAAGTTAATGCTAGAATGTTGCTAGAATGTTGCTAGGTATGATGCTAGAATGTTGGGTCTGGTAACAGATGAGAGTGAAGAATGGAGTGTGAATCAATTGATGTCTGTGGGATGACACAGCATCAGTAGCAGATACAGAGAAGTTAACTAAGCTGATTGAAGAAACTGAAGGTTAATATAGGAAAGAGCAGGGTCAAGATCTAACTCCCCTCGTGACTTCTGACACCTAGCCAAAAACATCTCCAATAACTTTGCTTCTTCTTCTTTCCCTCCTTTATTTCAACCTGATGGCACCACTGCTATTACATCTATCTCTAAAGCTAAACTCCTTGCTCAAACCCTTGCTGACAACTGTACCTTGGACAATTCAGGGCTTGTCCCTCTCTCTCCTCCACCCTCTGATTACTTGATGCTACCTATTAAAATTCTTCACAGTTTTTCATGCCCTCGCTGGCCTAAACCCTTGGAAGGCTTATGGACCTGATGGGGTCCCTCTTATTGTTCTCCAAAACTGTGCCTCCATGCTTGCACCTTGCCTAGTCAAACTCTTTCAACTCTGTCTGTCAACTTCTACTTTCCTTTTTTGCAGGAAGTTTGCCTACATTCTGCCAGTTCCTAAAAAGGGTGACTGTTCTAATCCTTCAAACTACTGTCCTATTGCTTTAATTTCCTGCCTATCTAAAGTTTTTGAATCTATCCTCAATTGGAAGATTCTTAAACATCTAACACTTCACAACCTTCTATCTGATTGCCAGTATGGGTTCCATCAAGGCTGTTCTATTGGTGATCTGGCTTTCCTTGCTGAGTCTTGGTCATCCTCTTTTAGAGATTTTGGTGAAACTTTTGCTGTTGCCTTAGACATATCATAAACTTTTGATAGAGTCTGGCACAAAGCTTTGATTTCAAAACTACCCTCGCACAGCTTCTATCCTCTCTGTAACTTCATTTCAAGTTTCCTTTCTGACCATTCTGTTGCTACTGTGGTAGACAGTCACTGTTCTTCTAAATATTAACAGTGATGTTCCTGAGGGATCTGTTCTGTCACCCACTCTCTTCCCATTATTCATCAATGATCTTCTAAACGAAACTTTTTGTCCTATCCACTCATATACTGATGATACCACCCTGCACTTTACCATGTCTTTTCACAGACATCCAACCCTTCAGGAAGTAAACAGTTCATGGAGAGAAGCCACAGAATGCCTGACTTCTGATCTCTAAAATTTCTGATTGGGGCAGAGCAAACTTAGTATTGTTTAATACCTCAGAAACTCAATTCCTCCCATCTATCAACTCAAATACAACCTTCCAATGACACTCAACTCTTCTACACTGAACATCCTCGGTCTGTCCTTTACTTATAATCTAAACTGGAAATTTCACATCTCATCTCTAGCTAAAACAGCTCCTATGAATTTAGGTGTTCTGAGACATCTCCATCAGTTTTTCTCACCCTTTCAGCTGCTAACTCTGTACAGAGGCCTTATCTGTCCATGTATGGAGTATGCTTCACATGTCTGGGTGGGGTGCGGGGTTTCACTCATACTGCTCTTCTAGACAGGGTGGAATCTAAAGCTTTTCATCTTGTTAACTCCTCTCATCTCTTTCTCATTGCTGCAATGTTGCATGTCTTACTATCTTCTACTGCTATTTTCATGCTAAATTCTCTTCTGATCTTGCTAATTGCATGCTTCCCCTCCTCCTGCTGCCTCGCTGCACAAGACTTTCTTCTTTTCTCACCACTATTCTGTCCACCTCTCTAATGCAAGAGTTAACCAGCATTCTCAATCATTCATCCCTTTCTCTGGTAAACTCTGGAACTCCCTGCCTGCTTCTGTAATTCCACCTTCCTATGACTTGAATTCCATCAAGAGGGAGGTTTCAAGACACTTATCCTATAATATTTGATTGCTGCTTTAGACCCTATTTTGGGACTATATATATAAGATGAGCAAGTTTAAGTATCTGGGAACAGTGTTTGACAAACATGTGAGATGGATGGAGAAATGCAAGAGTTCATTTTCACTGAACTTTTCACTCAGCTTCCTACTGAATTCCTTATCTACTCTTTTTTTTTTTTTTTTACTTGCTCTTATAATTTCCTTAACTTTCTCTTTCTGAGACTAATACAGTGGAACCTTGGTTAAATTTAATTAGATTTTGAAGGCCATTCATGATCCAAAATGTTCATAAACAAACCATTTTCTCCATAGGAATCAATGCAAAATGGATTAATCCTTTTCTGGACACCCAGTAATTGCTTATTTAAACTGTGCCCAAGTTCATACACATACCAATGAAAATTAATAAATTCAACACAAAAAAGGTAAACATAATACTAAAGACATAAAATATAGACAAAAGCCACAAAAACCAGTGACCTGCACCCTATTTTCACTGAGTGTCAGTTTCTCTATGCCAGAACTGGCAGCAGCTGACAGAGTGAGAAACTGGTGCTGCCAAGCCAACTAATTAAAGCGTGATATAAAGCTGAATGTGTCACTCAACTGAAGCTCACAGCCACATGTGTCAATTCAGCCCTCAGTCCTTTTTTTTTTTTTTCTGTAGGAGGGACACTGACCAAGGGCAACAAAAATCCAATTAAAAAAAATGCCCACTGAAATGCTAGTCCCATAAAAAGGGTCCAAAGTGGTAGTCAAAAATTAAAGGATAAGTGTCTTGAAACCTCCCTCTTGAAGGAATTCAAGTCATAGGAAGGTGGAAATACAGGAGCAGGCAAGGAGTTCCAGAGTTTACCAGAGAAAGGGATGAATGAGAATACTGGTTAACTCTTGCGTTAGACAGGTGGACAGAATAGGGGTGAGAGAAAGAAGAAAGTCTTGCGCAGCGAGGCCGCAGAAGGAGGGGAGGCATGCAGTTAGCAAGATCACAAGAGCAGTTAGCATGAAAATAGTGGTATAAGACAGCTAGAGATGCATTGTGGCAATGAGAGAGAGGCTGAAGACAGTCAGTTAGAGAAGAGGAGTTGATGAGATGAAAAGCTTTTGATTCCACCCCGTCTAGAAAAGCAGTATGAGTGGAAGCATTCTCCATACATGGACGGATAAGGCCCTTGTACAGAGTTAGCAGCTGGGGGGGTGAGAAAAACTGGCGGAGACGTCTCAGAACACCTAACTTCATAGAAGCTGTTTTAGCTAGAGATGAGATGTGAAGTTTCCAGTTCAGATTATAAGTAAAGGACAGACCGAGGATGTTCAGTGTAGAAGAGGGGAACAGTTGAGTGACATTGAAGAAGAGGGCATAGTTGTCTGGAAGGTTGTGTTGAGTTGATAGATGGAGGAATTGAGTTTTTGAGACATTGAACAATATCAAGTTTGCTCTGCCCCAATCAGAAATTTTAGAAAGATCAGAAGTCAAGCATTCTGTGCCTTCCCTACGTGAAATGTTTACCTCCTGAAGGGCTGGACGTCTATGAAAAGACGTGGAAAAGTGCAGGGTGGTATTATCAGTGTAGGAGTGGATAGGACAAGAAGTTTGGTTTAGAAGATCATTACTGAATAATAAGAGAGTGAGTGACAGGACAGAACCCTGAGGAACACCACTGTTAATAGATTTAGGAGAAGAACAGTGACCATCTACCACAGCAGCAATAGAATGGTCAGAAAGGAAACTTGAGATGAAGTTACAGAGAGAAGGATAGAAGCCATAGGAGGGTAGTTTGGAAATCAAAGCTTTGTGCCAGACTCTATCAAAATCTTTTGATATGTCCAAGGCAACAACAAAAGTTTCACCAAAATCTCTAAAAGAGGATGACCAAGACTCAGTAAGGAAAGCCAGAAAATCACCAGTGGAGTGGCCTTGACAGAACCCATACTGGCAATCAGATAGAAGGTTGTGAAGTGATAAGAATCTTCCTGTTGAGGATAGATTCAAAACTCTAGATAGGCAGGAAATTAAAGCAATAGGACAGTAGTTTGAGGGATTAGAACGGTCACCCTTTTTAGGAACAGGCTGAATGTAGGCAAACTTCCAGCAAGAAGGAAAGGTAGATGTTGACAGACAGAGCTGAAAGAGTTTGACTAGGCAAGGTGCAAGCACGGAGGCACAGTTTCAGAGAACAATAGGAGGGACCCCATCAGGTTCATAAGCCTTCTGAGAGTTTAGGCCAGCAAGGGTATGGAAAACATCATTGCGAAGAATTTTAATAGGTAGCATGAAGTTTGTAGTGTCACAAGTTGTAGCAAGTGCTGGAATTTATGTCTGTCCAGGTGAATCCATTGATTAAGAGTCTGGGTATCCTCTAAATTCAGCTCCCTCACCAACCTATAATATGTACACTCTTTTCTCCCTTCTAATGAACCAAGGGCAACTTCAGGAGCATGACAGCTTCTCCTTTTCCTTAATTAAGTTGAAAGCAACAGTAATAGTTGCACAGTGTACCCTGAAGCAGTTGAGATCTATGTTTGCTATTATGCTGTGCTGTGTGGCTGTCAGGGATTCTCCAGATTCAGCAACCCATGCATGAACATTGTTCTGTCATCTGACAATCAATCGCCAATGAGCAGTCACAAGGAACTGGCCAGCATCAACTGAGCCTGATGCTTTCATGCTAATTTTGCCAGCTTGTTGCTCCATGTTATTGTTAGCTTGTGTGTTCATCATCCAAGATACCATTCATCATTCAAGACATTTTTGTTCGGAAATTTGTTTGTGAATCAATTTGTTCAAGATGAGAGGCTTTCATGACCCAAGGTTCCACTGCACTCTATTCTTATTTTTATTTTTTTTCTGGAACATTTATTTTATGTAACATTTTGTCATATGCTCTCCTTTTTTCTTATTACAGCCTCTTCATTCACAAGTGTCCATCATGCACTTCCTTCACCACTATCCCCAGGCTTTTAATACCCTACCACTTGTTATTATTGGTCACTGTACCTTTGAATACATTAACTACCTATTTTACACTTGATCCCTCCCCAACTAATGCCTAAGCTTCTCTCAGTCTTTCACCTAATTCCTTCACATAACCCTCTCTATGCTCCTTTCTGTTCAGCCTTTCACTAGCCACAGTTGTACTCACATATTTCTCATTCTCATCTTAACTACCACAATATACTGATCTGAAAACTCGAACATCCTTCTCACTACCTTGGCATCCATCACATCCTTCCTCAATCTCTCATCCACTGCAAGACAGTAAACCAGGTTCTTCTGCTCACCACTTTCATCCCTCCTCCATGTGAGCATGTGAATCATACTACAATGGAAAAAAGATATATGCCAGAAAAATAACCCTCTTTCTGCATGCAAATCCAGTCCACCATGTGCTCTATTTTCTTATTCACTCCATCTACTCCTATTTTTCTACTACACCTGCCACCACACCACTTCCTACCCTTCCATTCTTGTCTCCAATTAACAATACTCTTCTCCCTTTCCAAATTTTTCTGATACACTCACATCATTCCAAAACTTCCTCATTTCTCTCTCTTTTTCATTTCTTGCATTTATGCATGCATGCATACAGATCCATGCACAAATATCTAGCTATCCATAATTTTCAACTGCCCGAACTTTTCTTAGATTCTCATAGCTCCTTGCTATCTATATGCCTCTATGCTCTTCCATACTGTTGAGGGAATAATTAACGCACATCCTTATGTTCCTCTTCCTCTGTTTCTCTCATCCCAATTTCTCCATAAAATATAAAATTCACCAACAAAAATAATTTTCAAGAACTTAGTCCCCATGGTTATCAAAAATATATTGCACTATATTCTCCCTTGCATGGGAACATGGTCATGCATTTCACTGTCAAGATCACACAAGATAGGAGATAACTTCTCTCCTCAGAGGAACACAGGGACTGAATAAATACAGCTGTGCCTCACCATCCACAAACACCTGTGGATGATAAAAATCCACATCCTTCAGAAATACTCCCAGTCCCCTCCCACCATTTCTTTATATACATAAAAGAACATTTTTACATGGATTTTTACAACCACTTCATTTTACATGTAAAAGATTACTATACTATAATTTATGGTTTTCAAGATGCATTTTTTTTTATAAAATATCTCAGAAAACCAACCTGCTTCTTATAAGCCCAACATGTTACTGTTAGGAAGAGGTTTACATACTGGACTGCCATATAACCTTAAAAAAATTTGTCTTAAAAACCTGTTTCCCACACTTATTTGTATGCATCATCTATGTTTTAAATTTAATTCAACAATTATTACCTTCCACATAAAAATGCATTTTGAAAATAAAAAATACAGCTACCTCTGTCTTCATTAAGCATGCTTCATTTTATTGCATTAAGAAATGAGAATGGTACAAGATCCAGGCATACTGGGAAACATAACTATCAAATAGATATATCACATAGTATGAAAAACACAGAACCAGTTTATATTTTTACATAAGACAATAATGTTAAGTCTTCCAACTCTAAGATTTTCACATAAATAACCAGCATCGTTAAATTCACCCTATTGTTTACAATTTACCAACTATATCATCAGCATAAAAAATTAAGTTCTCTTTTACTTCCTCATCTTCATATCTCCCTGAAAGCATCTTATAATGGGGAGTTTTTGGAACTAAACCGCCAGATGTCGTTGCTGCTCATCTAACTGTAGGAAAGAGAGCTAAAATATTGCTGTAGTAAATCCCAGGTGCGTAAAGATGCACAGAACAGTGATCATCATGATACTATTGAAGTGATGTATCGACTTTTCAATATCTGGTATGGATAATATTAAGAGAATGTGGTCAAATGAATTATTTTTTTTGTGTGATTACTGAGTAAACTGCTAGCATTATCTTAAATAAAGCATATTACAAGTATAAAAACTATTGATCTGGACAATGAAAAAAATAAAAAAATCACACTATACTATATAGTATAACACAACCTACTCAGTAACATCGTGATATATGGCTCTAGTTTTTTTTGTGGGGATTTTAGCATCCTTCTCACGAAGCGAGCAACAAGGCAAAGTAATCGAGAACCAACACAAACATCTCTCAGGCGATCCTGCTGCTGCTGTAGTGTCCAGCTACTGTAATCCATTGCTTAGGGTGTAGTGGAGATGGGCACCGCAGCAACATTCAACTTCTTGTCCAACAATGTGTTTCTTAAGTTCAACCAGCGCGGCCGAGTCAGGTGTTTGTTTTGGTTAGAGATACAGCATTACTATCACCAAATTTCCAAAATTTTCTCGAGTTGCCAATTTTTTTATTAAAATTGCCGTTTCTATAAACTAGGAAGGAGATCTATGTAATTTGGACTTTTGACTGTAACAGACATGTTGCCTTTATGTTTACTGTTGTCTAGATTAAGACGTTTCCAATTAAGAGTGTATTCATTTGGAAATCTTAAGATGACTAAATAAATCTAAATGCCGATTCACTAGAAAATCAACTTATGTACATTTGTTCATGAAAAGAGTTTGATTTTACTTGTTACTACTTAGAAAAGATTACATAGAAAAATATATTATATAAGCCCATTGCATCTTCATGTAAATAGAATAACACTGTAGATATATCTGATATTGCTTGTATGTGAGAGAAGAGTTTGTGTCTGTGCTGCCACCTGGTGACAATCACTAGTTCTGAAAACTCCCCATTGTA
>NC_087172.1:9785915-9803415 GCF_035594125.1 Scylla paramamosain
GTATTAACTTGTGCTTCACAGGAAATGAATGGGTTAGGCTTGACTATTTTTAAATTTTTTATGTGTATGTACATATATAGACATTATTTAACAATATGATACAGAACTAAATTCTGATATGAAAAAAAAAAACTTAGGCTGTTTTGTTTTTTGGTTTTATTGAGCAAGTTTTTTAATGCCAACCATGTAAGTGAGGGGAGGGGAGGGGGGGGAAGAAGGGAAGGGAGAGGGAAGGAAGAAAGGCAGAGGAGAGCAGGGATGGGAGGAAGGGAAGGGAAGGGAAGGGAAGGGAAGGGAAGGGAAGGGAAGAGAAGGAAAGGGAGGGAGGGAGGGAGGGAGGGAGGGAGGGAGGGAGAGAGAGAGAGAGAGAGAGAGAGAGAGAGAGAGAGAGAGAGAGAGAGAGAGAGAGAGAGAGAGAGAGAGAGAGAGAGAGAGAGAGAGAGAGAGAGAGAGAGAGAGAGAGAGAGAGAGATTTTATTAGTAGTAATATTACTGGTAACAATATTTGTGCTTAGTGTACTACTGTTTCAACTCCACACCTATAGGCCTAGGCTTACAAGCCTGGACATCTGTACTATGGCCATATTTGATGCACTGTAATTATCAGATACTTTTTTCCAAGAGCGAGTCTAATGCGCCAGCAAATATGGTATATGGTATACAGTGAAACCACAGTTTATCATGGTTCAGTTATCATCAGTTCACTTTTTCATGTCCTTTTTTTTTTTTTTTTCACTGGAACATAATTATTTTTACAAAGCGGGAAATCACAATTTATATTGGAAAAATTCGATGTTATATTTCATAAAATACAAGCTAAATTGTGGCGTGGGTTGAGAAAATACCCAGACATGGGTTTAGATGCATTTGTATATTTGGCAACACTGCCTGCTGATAGGATGGTAGCCAGGCAGAGGCAATGGCATGGTTCACACTAGCCTCTCACTGTCAACAGTCAACTGCTGGCAGGTGGAGTGGGTACCAGCCAGTGTTGGTTGATCAGCCGTGCAAGCAGTAGTTTTCGTTGCCACTCTCACTTTGTTTGTGGGTTGGTGTACTTGGGTTGGAGGTGGTTTGGTGTGTTCGTGTGAGTGTTGTACAGTGCTGTTACAGCTGGGTGGTGGTTGGGTTGGATGATCGTGCAGAAGTAGGTCTTGTCATCAGTTGACATTGTAAATGGGTTGTCATTCTTGTGGTGGTGGTGGTTTGGTGTATTATGTGTTATATAAACATTCTGGTTATCGTTAAGTTGATGATGGTGGTTGGTGTGTTCCTAATTCACTGAGTTGGCAGTTAATTACCATTACTGCCACAAGAAGGTGAGTGGTTTAATTAGGGGCTTTTTTTCTTCTGAAGTGGCTTTTTTTTCTTTTTTTTTTTCTTCTGAACCAAAGTCAGTGTATCACTGATTTTAGTACTTCGTGGGTGCCTTTGGAACATAATCCTGCAATGAACTGGGGATTCACTGTATACCAGTCATCATCTAACACCTTGAAACTACCTAGGATGTTGGCACTGACCACATGACTGATAAGCCTATTCCACTCATCCACCACTTTAGTTTGGGAACCAGTTCTTACCAATTTTTTCATAAACCTAAACTTATCTAACTTATATCCATTACCTCGAGTTCTCCTTTTACTCACTTGAATGCTTCCTCTCCAGGGAATGCAGACTGAGTCATTTTAGCCTATCTTTGTATGGTAATGCATACTGAAATCTACCAAAAAATATTTTCATCCACCATTGTGGGAATGTTTGTTACAATTATTTACGTGAATCACTATATACCTTTAAAAGAAGACCAGATAAATTTATGCCTAAGTTCTATGATGCATTATTAATGATTGTATCAGCAGAAACCCACAGACCAGCTGATAACACCACACTCGTCAATCAATGTTGGTAGGTACTTACTCTTTTTATCACGCTTAGACTTAGGCATTTTTGTTTTCTTCCTGTAGTGTTAGTGCAGAGATCTGCCTTGTTGATTGTTGGATGCACTCCTGAAGCAGCCCTGCTTCAGTGCATACTAATGTGATGGATGACAAGAGTAAATCTGAAAAGAAAGCATGATGTAATTCTGGAGATTATGGAAACTATCTTAGCTCACTAATTTCAAGATAACAATCATTCATTTCAGGACAAAGATATATATTTTTTTCAGTTCATGATTTACAGTGAAGGAATCAGCAGTGAAACTGAAGAAATGAATTAATGGGTTTTATAGAAATAACCTTAGCCTACTAATTTCAAGATGATCACTCTTTATTTATGGACAAAATATGAATTTTTGGTATTATATTAGGAGAGGACCATAAAATTCAACATATTTAGAAGTAGTTTTTTATTACCTTTATGGATACTGAGAATCTCACTTTATTGAAGTTTTCATCGCAAATTAATAGTTTTCATGATATAGGAAACTTTGGTTTTATTGCTGTTTCAACCAATATACTGTACATAACTACAGCCCTTCACAGAGTCTACATCTTCCTGTCTGAGGCATTTTTTTATTCTTTATTCTTTATCACAACATTCATACCCTATTTTGCCAACCAGTGGTGCTCTACAGAGCCTCTATTCTTGAGTAATTCAATTTAAATATACAAATATGACTAATACTTAGCAGAGTACTACATAAAATATTGTAAAACTAATTACACACACACACACACACACACACACACACACACACACACAATAAAAAAAACTATTCAGATACATGCTAGTATAAATAATCATACAAACAAATTGCACATAAAAAGTTTTATACAATACAGTGTTCAGTTAGAGTCATATCTGACATATCATAGGAATCCCTGAATAGAAATGTTTTAAGTCTTTTCTTAAAAAGTTCAGTGCTATTGCTGGCCTTGACCTGTACTGGAAGCCTATTGTACAATCTTGGAGCACACACTTGAAAGGGTCTGAAACTCACATCCAAGTTACATCTTGACTCATTTAGCCAGTGCTCATCTGCTCCATGCCTCACCACAACACTTGTATTAACCTCAAAAGGATGAAACAACTTTCTTAAATAAACAGGCTTTCCAGTAGTCATGACTTGATAAGTTAGTACACAAATTTTATAAGTGATCTGAGCTTTTATCAGCAACCAATGTAAATCAATGACTACAGGTATTATTATACTGCGAGGCGACACATGTTTTATCATCCTGGCAGCCCTATTTATTGTTAGTTGTAATTTCTTTAGTTGATAATTTAGCAAGTTATAATATAAGGAGTTGCAGTAATCCAACTTTGTTATTACACGATTCTCAATAAGAATCTTGACAATGTTCATCCAAATATCTCCTTATGAAGGCAATATACCTCAGATTATACCTTGCCACTCTCACAGCCTCATTTATTTGGTCATATAAGCTCAAATACTTATCAACTTTGACTCCCAAATCCTTGACTTTATCAGATAAATAAATATTTGTACCATTTTAAACTTTGCACTGAGAGGAGGAGGCAGTAGACACCTACCGAAACAATAATTACTCCCAGCGAGGTCTAAAGCACTGTTCAGTGGGTGCTGTGAACTTATTAAACCCAGCTGTGACCTCACTGAACGTTTCCCTTTGTGTCTCACAACACAAGGGGGCAGTCACAGCCTGCCCTCTAAAGACAACTCTCTTCCTCCACACAAAACTACAAGCACCTAATAACACACACACCCTTCACTCAAAAATTTTAAAATCATCATGGCGACTCCTACACCAGCCTCAGAGACCCCGTCTGGGAAGGGGACCGTAAATGTCCCCAGGTCGGACTGCCTTTCTGTCGACGACCCTAAGTGTCTTGACACCCCCCTCAACTTTTTCTTCATTAACTTCTGCAACATTCGCGGTCTAAGATCTAATTTTCAATCTGTAGAACACCACCTCTCCTCTTCTAAACCTCATCTTCTTTTCCTTACTGAAACTCAGGTGTCTGAGGCAACTGACAGTAGCCCCTTTTCTGTTCCCTCCTACTTTCTCTATCCTCATTTTCAATCCAAAGCTGGATGCTGCGTTTATGTGCACAATGACTTAACTTGCTCTCGTGCCCAAGCTCTTGAATCTTCTGAGTTTTCCACCATCTGGCTACGACTACAGTCACTCTCATACTAAATTTATCTGTGCTGTATACCTCTCACCTAACTTCTCTGACTATAAGAAATTCTTTGACTACTTAACTTCCAAAGTGGAGCACATTCTGACCCTCTTCCCTTCTGCAGAGATCTCCATTCTTGGAGACTTCAATGTTCACCACCAGCTTTGGCTTTCCTCTCCCTTCACTGACCATCCTGGTGAACTAGCCTACAACTTTGCTATTCTCCATGACCTAGAGCAATTGGTGCAACACCCTACTCGTATTCCTGACCGTCTTGGAGATATCGCTCCAATCCCTCCTCAGGATCCCCCTAAGCGAAGGTGCCTCTGGCGTTTTGCCTCTGCTAGTTGGGGGGACCTGAGGAGTATTTTGCTGATTTTCTTTGGAATGACTACTGCTTCCGTGTCAGAGACCCGTGTGTGCTGAGTGCATAACAGAGGTGATAGTGTCTGGCATGGAGGCGTACATTCCTCACTCTTTTTCTCGTTCTAAACCTTCTAAATCTTGGTTTAACACAGCTTGATCTCATGCTATACATGATAGAGAGGTGGCCCACAAAAGGTACTTAAGCCTTCCATCACCAGAATCTCATGCACTTTATATTTCTGCCCGGAACCATGCCAAGTCTGTTCTCCAACTAGCCAAAAACTCCTTCATTAACAGAAAGTGTCAAAACCTTTCAAGATCTAACTCCCCTCATAACTTCTGGCATCTAGCGAAAAATATCTCGAATAACTTTGCTTCTTCTTCTTTCCCTCCTCTATTTCAACCAGATGGCACCACTGCTATCACATCTATTTCTAAAGCTGAACTCTTTGCTCAAACCTTTGCTAAAAACTCTACCTTGGACGATTCTGGGCTTGTTCCTCCCTCTCCTCCACCCTCTGACTACTTCATGCCATGTATTAAAATTCTTCGCAATGATGTTTTCCATGCCCTCGCTGGCCTAAACCCTCGGAAGGCTTATGGACCTAATGGGGTCCCTCCTATTGTTCTCCGAAACTGTGCCTCCCGTGCTTGCACTTTGCCTAGTCAAACTCTTTCAGCTCTGTCAGTCAACATCTACCTTTCCTTCTTGCTGGAAGTTTGCCTACACTCAACCTGTTCCTAAAAAGGGTGACCGTTCTAATCCCTCAAACTACCATCCAATTGCTTTAATTTCCTGCCTATCTAAAGTTTCTGAATCTATCCTCAACAGGAAGAATCTTAAACATCTATCACTTCACAACCTTCTATCTGATCGCCAGTATGGGTTCCATCAAGGCCGCTCTACTGGTGATCTTCTGGCTTTCCTTACCGAGTCTTGGTCATCCTCTTTTAGAGATTTTGGTGAAACCTTTGCTGTTGCCTTGGACATATCAAAAGCTTTTGATAGAGTCTGGCATAAAGCTTTGATTTCCAAACTACCCTCCTACTGTTTCTATCCTTCTCTCTGTAACTTCATCTCAAGTTTCCTTTCTGACCGTTCTATTGCTGCTGTGGTAGACGGTCACTGTTCTTCTCCTAAATCTATTAACAGTGGTGTTCCTCAGGGTTCTGTCCTGTCACCCACTCTCTTCTTATTATTCATTAATGATCTTCTAAACCAAACTTCTTGTCCTATCCACTCCTACACTTATGATACCACCCTGCACTTTTCCACATCTTTTCATAGATGTCTAACCCTTCAGGACGTAAACATTTCACGCAGGGAAGCCACAGAACGCTTGACTTCTGATCTTTCTAAAATTTCTGATTGGGGCAGAGCAAACTTGGTATTGTTCAGTGTCTCAAAAACTCAATCCCTCCATCTATCAATTCGACACAACCTTCCAGACAACTATCCCCTCTTCTTCAATGACACTCAACTGTCCCCCTGTTCTACACTGAACATCCTCGGTCTGTCCTTTACTTATAATCTGAATCACATCTCATCTCTAGCTAAAACAGCTTCTATGAAGTTAGGCGTTCTGAGACGTCTCCGCCAGTTTTTCTCACCCCCCCCCAGCTGCTAACTCTGTGCAAGGGCCTTATCCGTCCATGTATGGAGTATGCTTCACATGTCTGGGGGGGGTTCCACTCTTACTGCTCTTCTAGACAGGGTGGAATCAAAAGCTTTTCATCTCATCAACTCCTCTCCTCTAACTGACTGTCTTCAGCCTCTCTCTCACCACTGGAATGTTGCATATCTAGCTGTCTTCTACTGCTATTTTCATGCTAACTGCTCTTCTGATCTTATTAACTGCATGCCTCCACTCCTCCTACGGCCTCGCTGCACAAGACTTTCTTCTTTCTCTCACCCCTATTCTGTCCACCTCTCTAACGCAAGAGTTAACCAGTATTCTCAATCATTCATCCCTTTCTCTGGTAAACTCTGGAACTCCCTGCCTGCTTCTGTATTTCCACCTTCCTATGACTTGAATTCCTTCAAGAGGGAGGTTTCAAGACACTTATTCATCAATTTTTGACCACTGCTTTGACCCTTTTATGGGACTGGCATTTCAGTGGGCATATTTTTTATTGGATTTTTGTTGCCCTTGGCCAGTGTCCTTCCTACATAAAAAAAAAACTTCATTAAACCTTCTAAGACCACTCTTTTTTCCTACAAACATTCAGTCTTCTCTTCATTCAATTTTATTTTTTTTATTCATCCAACCTTTAATAAGAATCCTAACTCTTGTCAATATATTTTCTGTACCTAAAATGTTAACTGTCAAATAAAAATGAGTATCTTCGGCATAGAGAGCAAAAGTTACATCATATCCCCTTAAAATAAAAGACAGTTCTGTAGAATAAATACTAAATAATACTGGCCCCAACACACTCCACTCAGGAACACCTTTGTTGAACTGACAATGCTCGGAAAAGGAGATCCCACTTGGACACATGCAGTGCATGTCCTCTAACTCCTATAATTTGCAGATCTTCTAACAGTAAATCATGCACTACAGTATCAAAGGCAGCATTTAAATGTAATAATATTAAAACACTACATTTTCCCTCATCCATCATACACAGATCATTAGTGATACTACACAAGGCTGTTTCAGTTGAGTGTAGTTTCCTATATGCAGACTGATTGTCAGGCAACACATGAATAGTAGATAAATAATCTATTAGTTGAACATGAATTACACTTTCTATAACTTTTGATAGGAAGGATAGGTTAGAAACTTGGTCAGTATGAGGAGAGGGACTGGCGATCAAGTTTACTCTTTAGAGTCAGTTTATCAAAGGCAAGTTTCTCACTTTCTGGAAAAACACATTCGCTTATGCTTAAACTGACGATTTTTAAGAGTACACTTGTGAGCTTCAAAAAATCTTCCCCATTGGTTACATCTGACATAGGAAATGGATCTCGAATACAACATGTCTTTTTAATATTTTCAACAAAGCTTGTAGCATATCTATACTGCCTTCACTAAAGGAGACCAGACCAATATAGGCATATATATGACATGGTGAGCTTGTTCTGCCTCTTCAAGGCTACTAACAATATTTCTAGTTTTTTTTCATCAAAAAAAAAAACCAAGAGCTCATCAGGAAGCTTCTTGGCACTCCTCTTACCAGTTAGGTTGTCAAGAACAGAATACAGTCTCCTAGCATAAGTACCTGCCTCAGTAATATTTTGCCTGTAGTACATACATTTATGTTTTGTTATTAGTTTATTTACCAAATTCTTAGCATAAACATACTCTCTGCAGGATTGTTCCATGCGAACACGACGCCATATTTTCTCTTTATGTCGTCTCACTTTAATGGCATTTGAAATCTCAGCATTAAGCCATGGAGCACTATCTTTCTCTACAATGGCTTTTGTAATAACTGGATACATATTTTCATACTCCTTCACAAGGGTGTTGTTATATAAAGGAACCAGGCAACTCAAGGAATCCTCAAATTTCCTTACAGTGCCAAGTGTATAAAAGCAGTTATTATTAATTTCTGTAGAAATTTTGTCTATTACTGTGTCAACCAAAGTTGAAGAGTCAAGATTAGTTTGATTTCTTTAAGTAATAGTTTTCTTGGTCTTTGTATGTCTCTGGACATTGATCATAAATGTAATAAGTTTATGACAAGATGTGGCAAAGTCTGGCTCAACTTCAAGGTGATGAATTCTTGCCAACACACTGTCACAAAACACTGAATCAAGTATATGTCCTGAATGAGAGGTGGGTTTATTAATTTTATTTAAGAACTACAGAGAACTACAAAGATGATATCATGTCCATGAAATTTTTATAGTATTGATCATTTACATCATCAATTCTAAAATTGAAATCTCCACAAATAAAGATATTATCATTTGCATTGAGAAAATGTTCTAAGTAGGCAGTGAATTCTTCAATGAAAGCAACACAGCTGGTCTGTGGAGGTCTGTATACAACAATAAAAATTTGTTTATGATTGCCATTAACCAGAAAACTTGCTGCCAATGACTCAAATGTATTAAGTGTTTGAGGAACAAGTAATTTTATGTGTAAATTCATTATTTATCAGTATACCAACCCTCCCACCCCTCCCCTCCTGTCTGCTATGGGAACATGTAGAAAGGTGTGTGTGTTTGGTGTCATTTCATGTATTTTGGCTTTGTCATTGACACTTAACCATGTTTCAGCAAGAGCAAGAATGTCAAAAGATTTCTCCACAATTAACTCTCTAATTTCAATGGTCTTATTACCTACCGACTGAATATTCACAAACCCACATTTGAGACTATTTTGGCTCCTAGTATCCATGATCAGTTATGTCTCTTACCCTCACCATTCCAACATCAAGTGACTTACACTGCCTACTGTTAACTACATGATTCACTTCATCCTTAGAGTGTTTCATACAATTAATACAATTAATCTCATTAGCATTCTTTGTACAATCTTTGGTAAGGTGATTACAAGCACATTTAGCACAACTGGCGACATCTCCATTACTCTTAAACTTAGTTACTCTCTGAGTGTCCATACCTTTGGCAGCAGTAGCAGTTAAATACATGATACCTGTCACACACAGTGTATCACACAACATCTCTGTGCTTATGTATCAGCCCCTAACATCAGGTGTATATCTCAATATGTACTGTACAGTTTTACCATAGGCAGGCTTATCAGATACAAGCTTAATTTTATCATGCACATTGTCTACACTTTGAAGATAAACATTTTTAGCAACCAAATATTCTACAATATCTTCTTTACACTACTCTTTAGAAACATTACTGATCATTATCTTAGGATGAAGCTTCTTAGTGAAATTCATTTACAAATTTTTGAATCCATTACTGATCCTGTTAGTCACCAGCTGGTACTCAGACTCACTAGTCAAAATTCATGACAGCATTGCCACCACTTGTGAACTTGGCATCCACAACTGGCACAACCTTCAGCACCTTTGCAAGTTCAGCTTCCCTGCTGGCTACATTATTATCCTTACCAGTAGATTTTACAACAAAAAGATTTTTTCCTTTGTGACAGCTACATAGGACTTAGCACTGCTTACATTCTCCCTTGCAATTGGATTAGCATGCAAGTTAACCATGGTACCTATTACCTCATCTTTCATGTCAGGTACTGGTACAGCAATAGCACTCATTATTTGCTGTTGAGACATCTCCCCACACACTAGCATGTACATTAACAACAGTGTTGATAATCTCATCTTTTACCTCATGCAGCTTCTTGTTCAGGTTTTCTGTGCTAGCAACTATTTTAGACATGTAATCCTCTAGGCTAGTACAACCCTGCTCTAGTTTATCCTCCAAGGCTTTATTTCTTTGATTTAGCATTTCATTTTCCCTGATTAGCCTCTCTACCTACTTACCCAGCCCATCAACTAGTTTGTGATGCTCCTTTTTTCCTGCATGGGCGGCACATCCAATCCACTTTGTCCAGATCCTCATTCTCCACATCCTGCAGGTACACACACACCTTGTGGTACCAGCTGGGATACAGATCACATCCCACCCAGCCTGAGGAAAACTCCACCCCCTTGCCACAGTGCTAGCAGATAGATAGCCATCCCCCACACTAACCTTTAGAGACCAAAAAGCTTACAAGAGACTTACAATAACAGTGCAAAAATACTGGGTCAGTGAAGAACCAGCAGAATGTGGCCTCCATGATGTAAACAAACAGAGGCTCACATTTCACTACCTCTGATATCACTATCAGTAATAATATAGGACCAAAACCTGCTTAGTTAACCAGTATTCTCAATCATTCATTTCTTTCTCTGGTAAACTCTGGAACTCCCTGCCTGCTTCTGTATTTCCACCTTCCTATGACTTGAATTCCTTCAAGAGGGAGGTTTCAAGACACTTATCCATCAATTTCTGACTACTGCTTTGACCCTTTTATGGGAGTGGCATTTCAATGGGCATTTTTTTTTTTTATTGGATTTTTGTTGTCCTTGGCCAGTGTCCATCCTACATAAAAAAAAACAAACAAAAAAAAACAGTGACTTCAAGACTCCATATATTTGGATAACTTTCCTTTGCCAGAGTAAATGGGAGAATACAGGAGCTCTCCCCGCCACCTCTCTGCCCCACCGCCGCCGTCTAGCCCTATTTTACCTGTCAGAAATTAATAATAAGTTTACCTTATGGAGAGATCCAGGAGGGGGGATGAAGAATGCCCAGTTAGGTTACAAAATGTTAAGTTAGGTTAGTTGGGGGGGCCAGGGGGGGGGGCAAAGCCCCTCCCCGAGTTACAAGGTTACAAAATGTTAGCTTAGTTTAGGTTAGGTTAGTTTACCTTATGGGGGGGTTGCCCCCCCCCAGTTAAGAGGTTACAAGAATGTTAGGTTAGGTTAGTTTACCTTAATGGTGGGACCCAGTAGGTTAGGGGAGATTAGGGAAGATTGAGGAGGATGTATTGGTTGAAATTCCAAATCTACCAAAATTTTTGTTAGGTGATGCACATAGGTTGGGTCATGGTAGGTTGAGTCTGGTTAGGTTAAGTTTGATCGGGTTTGGTTAAGTCAGTTCAGGTTAGGTTAGGATTGCCTTCAAGTATCCTAAAATTACTATTTTCGTGTTCCCCGCCCACAAACCCGCTTTCCGACGAGTCTCCGAGATCATAGGAAGATGTGGGAAGAGGCAAAATTAAATACTTCCGACGTGTTTTACACTCAAAGTCGTCTTTAATATAAAAAGTCAATAATGATTATCAGTTTTGTACTCGAAATGCAGTTTGGTCCTATTGTATGAATTTACCATTTTTTTAATCGTGATTAAAAAAACGGATCAGTAATAAAATTAATGAAATTAATGTAAAACATATAACCTACCCCTCGAATAAAAACGCTAACGTTATTTCAATATAATTCCGTATCTCCCAAAACTGATGTATAAATCTGATGAAATAACATTAGCCTTTCCATCCGAGGGTTAGGTTTGCATTCAGTTAATTTAATTACTAGTACCTTCACTGTGTAGGTCGATTAAAAAAAAAAAGCCTCATATTCTTGCCCAGAAATAAATATTCATTGTCTGGAGACTAGTAGGTAAAGATAATTTCGATACTACCCTATCTAATGTGTGCACCAAACCCTGTAGATCATTAATGCTTCACAAACCTCGAGTTATCAGAGAGCAACGATGCGCGGCAAACACCCCACGAGGTTTTGCCTTGATCTTGATCTTGATGTTACATCTTGATCTTGATCTTGATGGTACAGGTGGCACAGGATCACTCCTGAGCCAGGCCTTTGGATCGGCAACTCCTGTAGAAGGGGAAAAAAAAAAGAGAAACGAACAGCATCCTCTATCCTAATTGTTCATACACCTGGCACGCCACATTCTCTCCAGAAACTATTTCACCGCCTCAATCATCCTTTCATTCGCCTCTCTACATAGTCCCAGCAACACCATCCATTCCTTTCCTGTTTTCTCCACTCTTTCATTCCTATCATGCCCTAACTCAGTCAGTATCACTTGCATCATCTCATTCCTGTCTCTGGCATACTTCACACACTCCAGCACCACATGTTCCACCGTCTCATCCTCTCCCATGTCACATATCTGGCACACTTTGCTGCGGGACTCAGACTCCTTCTCCTTTCATTCACATCCATACACTGTGCCCTCGCTCGGAAGAGAAGATCACCGCCCAGGCTTCCATCATACCACCTTTCATACCTCGGGGCCTCTTTCTCCTTGTACCATTCCAGGGTCTTCTTTCTTTCCATTTCATTCTTCCATTCATTCAATCCCACACATTTCATTTCTTTGCCTATTTCATTCTTCCATTTTCTCACATCCCATTCGGCTTCCACTCTGCCTCCTCTTGTTACCACCCATTCACGCTCATTTTGATTCCTACCAGCCATTCTTATCGCCCACACAACTTGCAATCCATTCCTGTCTGTCATTCTCATGCATCTCTTCCTCCATTTGCTTCCACTTTCATTCCACAGGTACACCTTCCTTGCTATTCTTGCATCATCCATTCTCTCAAGCCTAATCTTGTACCTAAGTGTGGCTTTTGTGAGTCTTTCTTTGAAGGTGCTCCATCCCATGTCACCTCTCAAGGCTTCAACTGCTGTGCACCACGGTGCACGTAGTGCCATCCTTGCTACTCTACTCGTATTCTGGCCCACTTCTAACTTATCAATTTCACTTTCATTCCATGCAATCACATCCATACCATACATTATACATGGCACAGCCACACTCTTCCACATTTCTCTCAACACATCATACTTATTTGCTCTCATCCTTGCCGCGCTTTCCAATCGACCTACCCACTGGTTCACCATACTTATCTTTTCATTCTTTGCCTTTGCACACCCACTAAGACTCATCCACATCCCTAAGTACTTGTATTCTTGCACCTGTCTCAACTCATTCTCTCCAAGTCTCCATACCACATTACTTTCATCCTCTGATCTATTCACAATCATTACTTTGCTTTTCTCACTGCTAAACCTTACTCTAAAGTCTTTACCATAGCCATCCACTACATCCAACAAACTTTGAAGCTCATCTGCCGATTCACTCATAACAACTACGTCATCTGCATAAAGGAGCACACATACTTTATCATTCCCCACACTTATCCCTACATTCATTCTTCTCATCCTGGCTGCTAGCTCCTCTGTATACAGGCTAAAAAGGGTTGATGACAATATACAGCCCTGCCTAACTCCTCTCTCACTCTTCACCCAGTCTGTTTCTATGTCTCCTAGCCTGTATCTAGCTCTTGTGTCCACATACATACTTTGCACTATGTTAACTATCTTTGCACTCAATCCAATCTTTTCTAAGACTCTACCTAGCATTTCTATGTTCACTCTATCATAAGCTTTCTCTATATCCAAAAAACCTAGGTACAATTTACCCCCAACCTTCTTTTTCTTCTCAATCATTTCATTCACCACAAACATATTGTCCTCAGCTCTCCTATCCCTACGAAAACCATTCTGTTCTTCACCCAGCACTCCAGCTCTCTCAATCCATTTACACAGTCTCTCATTCAACACTGCACTGAAAACTTTACCTATTGTATTCACTAATGCAATTGGCCTGTAGTTCTTCAGCTCATTCTTACTCTTAAATCCCCCCTTATGCAACAGACACACTCGACTCTCATTCCACTTTCTTGGCACTCTCTCTTCATCCCACACTCGGTTGAATAACTCAGTCATTCTGTCTATCACTACCTCCCCACCATTCTTGTAGAACTCATAGGGTATATCATCTGGACCTGCTGCCTTGCCATTCTTCTACCTTCTCACAGTGAGTGCAGGTGCACTCAGTTTCCCTTCTCACGAAGTCGGGAGTCTTCCTTACCATGCTGTCTCCAATGACATGTACTGCGGCTTTCTTGATCACCATTCTCTTCTTCCTTGGGCGTCTGTCTATTTTAGCCACTTCCACCACTTCTTGCTGGTCTTTTCTCTCTTCAGTCCTCGTCGTCTGTGCTTCTGCCTCCTTCATCAGGTTTTCAATCTGGGTGTTCTGCTCCACTCTTCTTTCTTCTTTTTTCCCCATTCTGGCTCCTCCACTCATTGAGGCTCTTGCTCAGGCATTCCTTGCATAGGAACACCAGAAGCTCGAACCCCAGTGCTTTCATGTTGGCCTCCCTCATGCCCACACAGGCTACATGGAACCAAGCCATGCATCTCTCGCATGCCACAGCCCTTTGCCTGGTCGCCACACTCTCCTCGCATGAACCACACGTTCTCATCACCCTCTTCAGGGTATTTCAGCACTCAGGCAAGAGAAAATAAACCACAAAACTCAGAGGGCAAGGCAAGGCCACTTGCGCACACACAAGTCCGATTCATCCCAAGCCAGACTTTTGCATCGGCACTCCTGTAGGAAAGAAAAGAACTACAGCAGAAAACGGCATACAGAATCATACAGTATCTATTTCACCATTAGTTCTTACATCTAGCACGCCACATTTTCTCCAGGAACTCCTTCACAGCCTCAATCATCCTTTCATTCGTCTCCCCACACAGTCCCAGCAGCAACACCATCCATTCCCTTCCTGTCTTCTCCACTCTAGCATGCTCCAATTCTCTCAGCACCACTTGCATCATCTCATTCCTGTCTCTGGCATACTTCACACACTCCAGCACCACATGTTCCACCGTTTCATCCTCTCCCATGTCACACATCTGGCACACTTTGCTGTGGGACTCAGACCATCTGTAATTCCTTGAGTTCTCATCCATACATTGTGCCCTCGCTTGGAAGAGATCACCGTCCAGACTTCCCTCATACCACTTTTCATATATTGGGGCTTTTATCTCTCTATACCACTCCAAAGTACTCTTATGTTCTATCTTATTCTTCCATTCACTCAATCCCACATGCTTCACCACTCTGTCTATCTCATTTTTCCACTTTCTTACATCCATTTTTAAACCCTCCCCATTTCTAACAATCATACTCCAGTTACTCTCAACATGCTCTTCTCAAATCGTTGAAAAGCCCAATTACTTTCCAAACCACTCTTTACTACCATCTTAGCACACTTCTTCCCCCACCTGCTACTCCTAACATTCCACAGAAACACCTTTCTCACTAGTCTCGCATCATCCATTCGCTATAATCTAGCTTTGTACCTCAGGGCTGCTTTTGCATGTTTCCCTCTAAAAGTACTCCAGCCCATGTCCCTTCTCAAGGCCTCTATCGCTGCATACCATGGTGCATTATTTCTATTCTGTCCTACTTCTAACTTTAAGTGTTACTGTATGTAAAGCGTATGTACCTCACCTCATTATTCCTCGGCATTTATAAGTGAAATGTTCAATAGTTTTCTATTTGCATGAAAACGTGTAATATGTGTAAGTATCAGTATTCAATGCTATATTAAGCACCAAAGCCGATGCTCACTTGTTGGTAGTGTGGGGTTAACCTGCTAGTCGTCTGCGGGCATCACTCACGGCCAAGTCGCGCTCAGACAAAGACGGGCAGGATGGTGACCGAGGTAAATACTTTAATTTTGTAGTAAAACTGATTGTCATAGTGCCAAGTTAATTGCATGTATTGTTAATGAATTTTGTAATATGTTGAAAGTGTTTAATATCCGTGTATAATGTTATTTTGTAAGAAACTGAGACCGAGAACTTGTTCGCAGTTCTTACGGTCATGCCTACCTCATCAATAAACGCGTCAGGGAGAACTGCCTTTCCTAGACCCTACGATGATGGGTGTGATCAGTAAAACAGATCACCTGAGAGCCAATTGATGCCCAGCCGGTGCGGCTACATTAAGTATGCGAAAACAAGCTATTTTATGTATTTTCAGATCAAACTGCGGTCCTGGCGGTACAATAAAATAACACCCCCCCCCTCTCCGTCCATTAGGGGTTAAGGCGCAAAATTCACAAAACGTAGCATAGTAATCTAAAGGGACATTAGCAGGAGTGGCGGAAACACCGGTGTCTTGTCCGTGAGTGTCCGGCTGTATACAGGCGTCCTCCCGCGAATGGGCATGCTCAGAAGCGATTGTATACAAACAAAGACTTTTTGATAAACAAAGCTATCCGTAGGTGTCCAAGTGTTAACATGGCTGAAGATTTTCGGAGAAGATTGACCCAGTTTACGGATGAAAGAGGCCCTGTACATTAATTTTTACTGAATAGACGATATTCATCCAACACAACAAAACCAGTAAAGAAATCACAGGAGACAGAAAGACTGTCATATGATAAAAGGTGAGTACATCATTTTTTATTGGATGGACAATATCTACCCAACGTAACAAATAGCCACGAATCTATTTTTTTTTTTTTTTTTATGCAGGAGGGGGAAACTGGTCAAGGGCCACAAAAATCCAATAAAAAAAAAAGCTCACTGAGATGCCAGTCCCATAAAAGGGTCCAAAGTGGTAGTAAAAAATTGAAGGATAAGTGTCTTGAAACCTCCCTCTTAAAGGAATTCAAGTCATAGGAAGGTGGAAATACAAAGGCTGGCAGGGAGTTCTACAGTTTACCAGAGAAAGTGATGAATGACTGAGAATACTGGTTAACTCTTGCATTACAGAAGTGGACAGAATAGGGGTAAGAGAAAGAAGAAAATCTTGTGCAGCGAGGCCATGGGAGGAGAGGAGGCATGCAGTTAGCAAGATCACAAAAGCAATTAGCATGAAAATTGCGGTAGAAGACAGCTAGAGATGCAACATTGTGGGGATGAGAGAAAGAGCCTGAAGACAGTCAGTTAGAGGAGAGGAGTTGATGAGACGAAAAGTTTCGATTCCACTCTGTCTAGAAGAGCGGCATGAGTGGAACCTCCCCAAGACATGTGAAACATACTTCGTACATGGACGGATAAGGCCCTTGTACAGAGTTAGCAGCTTGGGGGGTGAGAAAAACTGGCGGAGACGTCTCAGAACACCTGACTTCATATAAGCTGTTTTAGCTAGAGATGAGATGTGAAGTTTCCAGTTCATATTATAAGTAAAGAGCAGATCGAGGATGTTCAGTGTAGAAGAGTTGAGTGTCATTGCAGAAGAGGGGATAGTTGTTTGGAAAGTTGTGTCGAGTTGATAGATGGAGGAATTGAACAATACCAAGTTTGCTCTGCCCCAATCAGAAATTTTAGAAAGATCAGAAGTCAGGCGTTCTGTGGCTTCCCTGCGTGAAATGTTTACTTTCTGAAGTGTTGGACATCTATAAAAAGACTTGGAAAAGTGCAGGGTGGTATCATTAGCATAGGAGTGGATAGGACAAGAAGTTTGGCTTAGAAGGTCATTGATGAATAATAAGAAGAGACTACGTGACGAGACAGAACCCTGAGGAACACCACTGTTAATAAATTTAGGAGAAGAACAGTGACCGTCTACCACAGCAGCAATAGAACGGTCAGAAAGGAAACCTGAGATGAAGTTAGAAAGAGAAAGATAGAAGCTGTAGGAGCGTAGTTTGGAAATCAAAACTTTGTGACAGACTCTATCAAAAGCTTTTGATAT
>NC_087172.1:9805915-9833415 GCF_035594125.1 Scylla paramamosain
TCTACTACTACATAAGGAGTTATCCTTAAGGTTCAAAATCTAACTAGTTAGTACACTCATCTCTTCCTTCACTCCACACAATCACCAGGATGCTTATACTTCACTGTAGGTGCGTAAGAAACATGTCTCGTAGGGAGTCTATGGTTAACTACCTTTACACGCGAACATATATGGTTTTTCTATGTCCTTCTAGCTCGTGCATTACTGAAGTTAACAGTGGGTCACTGTTTTGTGTTTTGTGAGGTCAGCAACTGTAAGGTAACAAGATTGATTGCGAATAGGCTAGGTCCATTAACTACACGGCCTTAGTCACCTTTACTCGGCGCTCGGGTGCCTCGGCATCAGGGCAGGCACTGTCCTGTTCATGTGATCAGGGGTGCCGTAAGCCTCACGAGTGGTCACGGCTGTGACCAGTGACCTCTGGGGTAATGCCTTAGGCCTGGGTGCCTTGGCGACAACACACCTTTGGCTTGGCTACGACAATCCAAGTCATAGGAAAGTGGAAATACAGAAGTAGGCAGGGAGTTCCAGAGTTTACCAGAGAAAGGGATGAATGATTGAAAATACTGGTTAACTCTTATATTAAAGAGAAGGACAGAATGGGGGTGAGAGAAAGAAGAGAGTCTTGTGCAGCGAAGCCGCGGGAGGAGGGGATGCATGCAATTAGCAAAATCAGAAGAGCAGTTAGCATAAAAATAGAGGTAGAAGACAGCTAGAGATGCAACATTACGGCGATGAGAGAGAGGCTGAAGACAGTCAGTTAGAGGAGAGGAGGTGATGAGAAGAAAAGCTTTTAATTCCACCTGTCTAGAAAAACTGTGTGAGTGGAGTATGCTAACAGAGTTAGCAGCTGAGGGGATGAGAAAAACTGGCGGAGACGTCTCAGAACGCCTAATTTCATAGAAGTTCTTTTAGCTAGAGATGAGATGTGAAGTTTCTAGTTCAAATTATAAGTAAAGGACAGACCGAGGATGTGTAGAAGAGGGGGACAGTTGAGTGTCATTGAAGAAGAGGGAATAGTTGTCTGGAAGATTGTTGAGTTGATAGATGAAGAAATTGAGTTTTTGAGGCGTTGAACAATACCAAGTTTGCTCTGCCTGTGTCAGAAGTTTTAGAAAGATCAGAAGTCAGGCATTCTGTGGCTTCCCTTCGTGAAATGTTTACTTCCTGAAAGGTTGGACGTTTATGAAAAGACATGGAAAAGTGCAGGGTGGTATCATCAGCGTAGGAGTGGATAGAATAAGATGCTTGGTTTAGAAGGTCATTGATGAATAATAAGAAGAGAGTGGGTGACAGGACAGAACCCTGAGGAACACCACTGTTAATAGATTTAGGAGAAGAACAGTGACCGTCTACCACAGCAGCAATAGAATGGTCAGAGAGGAAACTTGAGATGAAGGTACAAAGAGAAGGATAGAAGCCATAGGAGGGTAGTTTGGAAATCAAAGCTTTGTGCCAGTCTCTATCAAAAGCTTTTCATATATCCAAGGCAACAGGAAAAGTTTCACTAAAATCTCTAAAAGAGGATGACCAAGACTCAGTAAGAAAAGCCAGAAGATCACCAGTAGAGTGGCCTTGACGGAACCCATACTGGCGATCAGATAGAAGGTTGTGAAGTGATAGATGTTTAAGAATCTTCCTGTTGAGGATAGATTAAAAAACTTTAGATAGGCAGGAAACTAAAGCAATAGGACGGTATTTTAAAGGATTAGAACGGTCATCCTTTTTCTGGCTAAATGTAGGCAAACTTCCTGCAAGAAGGAAAGGTAGATGTTAACAGACAGAGCTGAAGGAGTTTGACTAGGCAAGGTGCAAACACGGAGGCACAGTTTTGGAGAACAATAGGAGGGACCTCATCTGGTCCATACTCGTAAGCCTTCCAAGGGCCAGCGAGGGCATGGAAAACATCATTGCGAAGAATTTTAATAGGTAGAATGAAGTAGTCAGAGGGTGGAGGAGAGGGAGGAACAAGCCCTGAATCATCCAAGGTTTTTAGTAAAGGTTTGAGCGAAGAGTTCAGCTTTAGGGATAGATGTGACAGCAGTGGTGCCATCTGGCTGAAATAAAGGAGAGAAAAAAGAAGAAGCAAAGTTATTGGAAATATTTTTGGGTAGATGCCAGAAGTCACGAGGGGAGTTAGATCTTGAAGGATTTTGACAATTTCTGTTAATGAAAGAGGTTTTGGCTAGTTGGAGAACAGACTTGGCATTGTTTTGGGCAGAAATATAAAGTGCATGAGATTCTGGTGATGGAAGGCTTACGTACCTTTTGTGGGCCACCTCTTTATCATGTATAGTACGAGAACAAGCTGTGTTAAACCAAGGTTTGGAAGGTTTAGGTCGAGAAAAAGAGTAAGGAATGTACACCTCCATACCAGACACTATCAACTCTGTTATGGGCTCGGCACACAAAGACGGGTCTCTGACATGGAAGCAGTAGTCATTCCAAGGAAAATCAGCAAAATGCCTCCTCTGGTTCTCCCAACTAGCAGAGGCAAAACGCCAGAGGCACCTTCGCTTAGGGGGATCCTGATGAGGGATTGGAGCGATAGGAGAAGATGCAGATATGAGATTGTGATTGGAAGAGCCCAAAGGAGAAGAGAGGGTGACAGCATAAGCAGAAGGATTAGAAGTCAGGAAAAGGTAAAGAATGTTGGGCATATCTCCAAGATGGTCAGGAATACGAGTAGGGTATTGCACCAATTAGAGACGTCGCAGTGAGGCTGGTAGATACCTATCAGCGCCAGCATTTTTAATTGTCTCCGATTTCGTGGGGCAAAGGGGTGACTTAGCTAAATTTGAAATCGATGTGCAGGAAAAGTACAGCATGAATTGCTGCACAAGTGTATCTAAAATTAAAAACATAACCCTTAATATTAATATTCCTACTTACTGGTGTATGATAAGGCTTTGTTAATTGAATTATAAGATAAAACTAAAAATAGGTAATGAATTTTTTTTTAAGTAAGTATAAACAGTAAAAATAAAAGGATGTTGACTTCGGCTTGTGCATTTTATCTGGGAATGTTGAAAAATATCAGATATCACTGACACGTCCTGTATATGAAAGTAATCAGTGAAATAAAAAAAGAATAGCACCGCTGGCGGACGTACGACGTACTTATCTTGATCATGATTCTTCAGTTAAAGAAAGCGCCGCGCGCCGTTAGGGAGTGTAAAGTGTAAACAATAGCCTCTCAGTTCTGCCGATACAAAGGCCTTTACTTTGCTTTACTATATCCAGAATAGGGTATAGCTCGTTCTTTCAAGAATTTTCTTAATTCCGCTGTAGTCCATGATTGTGGCGGTGATGTATCCATTGTGCAGGGTAGTCCAGTGTCTGTGTTTTGGTTTGCTCGCTGCCCAAGTACCCGAGGATAGTGATCGTACCGCAAAAATAAAGTCTCTGATACAAAATTATATTTTCTTTACATTAAATGGATTTGCCTGTTGTTTAGTACATGAAAATGCAAGTATATATTAGTATACTTCCATTGAGGTCAGTAGAAAATTACAGATTGCCTGCCTTGATACACTTATAGGCTCTTTTAAGAATATTATCTGAAATTATGAATAGAGGCTCAAACAATGTCATGTGCTGTCAGTTATCACGAAATTAATTGACTTAAAATTCAGACGCATTACTGTGCAACGATACACCTTTGTAAGCTTGTAAAACCTTGCCCCAAAAAGTATTTATTTTCCGGCGAGAATTAAAAATTCTGGCGCTATCTGGTATCAAAACGCTCACTGCGACGTCTCTAATTGCTCTAGATCGTGGAGGATAGCAAAGTTGAATGCTAATTCACCAAGATGGTCAGTGAGGGGAGAGGAAAGCCAAAGCTGGTGGTGAACATTGAAATCTCCAAGAATGGAGATCTTTGCAAAAGGGAAGAGAGTCAGAATGTGCTCCACTTTGGAAGTTAAGTAATCAAAGAATTTCTTGTAGTCAGAGGATTTAGGTGAGACGTATACAGCACAGATAAATTTAGTTTGAGAGTGACTCTGTAGTCGTAGCCTGATGGTGGAAAACTCGGAAGATTCAAGAGCGTGGGCACGAGAGCAAGTTAAGTCGTTGCGCACATAAACGCAAGATCCAGCTTTGGATTGAAAATGAGGATAGAGAAAGTAGGAGGGAACAGAAAAGGGGCTACTGTCAGTTGCCTGAGATACCTGAGTTTCAGTGAAGAAAAGAAGATGAGGTTTAGAAGAGGAGAGGTGGTGTTTTACAGATTGAAAATTATATATTAGATCACGAATGCAGCAGAAAATGACGAAGAAAAAGTTGAGGGCTGTGTGAAGATACTTAGGTGTCGTTGTCAGAAGAGCAGTCCGACCTGGGGAAATTTGTGGTCCCCTCCCCAGATGGGGACTCCGAGGCTGATGTAGGAGTTGCCATGATAATTTTGAAATTTTGAGTGAAGGGTGTATCTCTTATTAGGTGCTTGTAGTTTTGTGTGGATGAAGAGAGTTGTCTTTAGAAGGCAGGCTGTGACCGCCCCCTTGTGTTGTGAGACACAGAGGGAAACGTTCTATGAGGTCACAGTTGGGTTTAATGATAAGTTCACAGCACCCCCTGATAAAGTGCTTTCTCACTGAGAGTAATTATCATTTCAGCAGGTGGCTACTGCCTAAATATATATATATATATATATATATATATATATATATATATATATATATATATATATATATATATATATATATATATATATATATATATATATATATATATATATATATATATATATATATATATATATATATATATATATATATATATATTAATGTACAGCGACATAAAGCAACATAAAATGAAGAAAATAAGAATGCATTAGAAAAGAATGATAATAAATGAGAAGAGAGAGAGAGCTAGAGTACTAACGCCAGACGTATGATTAAAAGTGGCAACTCGCTGCCATAAACTTGCCATAAGAATCCCCGCGCCCGGAGATTCTCCTTTTCCGATTAATTTACCCTATTTTTGTTTGTTCAGTCAGTTTGAGTCTCACATAGTTTACAAGAGAAGAGTTACTCTTGACAATGAAATAATCAGTATTCATCTAGCTCCCCTTGTTTAATCAGTAGAATTTTTAAAAGCAAAGTGTTTTATTCAAGTAAAGGCCGCGCGGGGAGCTGTTTGTTGTTTGGCGTCCGTATGTGCGTTTGTCAAATCCCCCTTTTTCCTGTACCCCCCCTCCCCTAACAGCAGCGAGGGAAAATATCTGGAGCGCTTTCCCCCATTCAGTCTCTATGAAATAGTGGGCAGGAACCGGTTCCGGAACCGGTTCCGGAGAATTGTGTAGAGCGCGTGGGACTGGTACCAGTCTTGGAACTACTAGCGGGCGGGGTGAGTACCAGTCTTGGAGCCTCCAGCGTGCTGCTCAGACGGTTACCAGGCAGAGCCGGTTCCGGAATCGGTTCTGTGAGGAATCGTTTAGAGAGCGCGTTGTGAGTACCAAGTCTTGGAGCCGCCAGCGCGCTGCTCAGATGGTTACCACTAGTGCGTAGCGGTTCCAGGACTCATCTAGAATATTGGCAGATATTATTACAAGCTCCTCGTTAGACAGACACATATTAGTTTTCCCCATATAGCAGAGAGTGTCATGTGGTCATGTTGCTCTAAATATCGTTCCATCATGTAGTATGTAGAACTCCATCTAGTTTCTACATCCTGAATAAGTTTTTTTGAAGGCTGCTTGTGCTGCTCTTGCACCTGCATGAGCTGATCAGAAGCCTTCATGCAGTGATGAAAAAAAAAAAAAAAATACAATAGTCTTTATTTTTCTTTTAGCTTCTAGAGATCCTCAGTTTTCTTAATGGAGTCCTGAACAACTAGATTAAAGTGAGTGCAAAGCACAGGATATGGCGAATATTCATTTGTTTTATTGCTGCAGTCATGTTAGCAGCATTGTCAGTCACAATTGAATTAATTTTATCTAAAATGTTCCATTTATTGCAGACAAACCTTATCTCTTCTTCAATATTATCTGCTGTATGGGACTTAACCATACAAACAGTATCAAGCACAGCAGACTTGAGGACCCACTCTGGGAATATGTAGTGAGCTGTCACTATGATGAATGCTTCCATTGTCCGGATGTTCATAATATGTCTGTTGTTAAAGTAATACATTTAGCTTTTTCCAGCTCTTGACGGACTCTCTCTACCTCTCTATTGTAAACAGAAGGTAAGAGAGTCCTACCTATCTCTCTGTGGCTTACCAAGTCATATCTGTGGTTGAGTCCATTTACTAATCTCTTGAACCCCTTGTCTTCAATAACAAATAGTGATTGTAAGTCTTCCACTATCTTGATTTCCAAACTACCTTCCTACGGCTTCTATCCTTCTCTCTGTAACTTCATCTCAAGTTTCCTTTCTGATCGTTATATTGCTGCTGTGGTAGACGGTCACTGTTCTTCTCCTAAATCTATTAACAGTGGTGTTCCTTAGGGTTCTGTCCTGTCACCCACTCTCTTCTTATTATTCATTAATGATCTTCTACCAAACTTCTTGTCCTATCCACTCCTACACTGATGATACCACCCTGCACTTTTCCACGTCTTTTCATTAGGCATCCAACCCTTCAGGAGGTAAACATTTCACGCAGGGAAGCCACAGAACGCTTGACTTCTGATCTTTCTAAAATTTATGATTTGGGCAGAGCAAACTTGGTATTGTTCAGTTCCTCAAAAACTCAATTCCTCCATCTATCAACTCGACACAACCTTCCAGACAACTATTCCCTCTTCTTCAATGACACTCAACTGTCCCCCTCTTCTACACTGAACATCCTCGGTCTGTCCTTTACTTATAATCTGAACTGGAAACTTCACATCTCATCTCTAGCTAAAACAGCTTCTATGAAGTTAGGTGTTCTGAGACGTCTCCGTTAGTTTTTCTCACCCCTCCCCCCAGCTGCTAACTCTGTACAAGGGCTTTATCCGTCCATGTATGGAGTATGCTTCACATGTCTGGGGGGGTTCCACTCATACTGCTCTTCTAGACAGGGTGAAATCAAAAGCTTTTCGTCTCATCAACTTCTCTCCTCTAACTGACTGTCTTCAGCCTCTCTCTCACCGCCGCAATGTTGCATATCTAGCTGTCTTCTACCGCTATTTTCTTGCTAACTGTATGCCTCCCCTCCTCCCGCGGCCTCGCTGCACAAGACTTTCTTCTTTCTCTCACCCCTATTCTGTCCACCTCTCTAACGCAAGAGTTAACCAGTATTCTCAATCATTCATCCCTTTCTCTGGTAAACTCTGGAACTTCCTGCCTGCTTCTGTATTTCCACCTTCCTATGACTTGCATTCCTTCAAGAGGGAGGTTTCAAGACACTTATTCATCAATTTTTGACTACTGCTTTGACCCTTTTATGGGACTGGCATTTCAGTGGGCATTTTTTTTTTGTTGGATTTTTGTTGCCCTTGGCCAGTGTCATTCCTACATAAAAAAAAAAAAATCCTGACAACCAGAGAGTCAAGTTCTTTCTTTTTATTCGAGTCATTCTTATAGGGGTGAGCCCTAGTGATGGCCTGCATCAATGTTGGTTGAGCAGATGTGGATCGTCTGGGATGTTTGGCAGCAATTTCCATATCTGCATCCTCCTTGAACTCCGTATATTCAGTGGGATGTCTGATGCGTAGGTGTTTCATCATGTTCGATGTACTTCCACTGTACTTCAGCTTATCTTTACACACCAAGCATACAACGTTGTCAGATGATGTCTGTTCCATGTACGTCCACACTGGAGCTGTTTTATTCCGCTTGGGTGCTATTGTTTTTCGTGAAATCTAGGTTTAATAATAATAAGTAAGATGTACACCTCCGTTCTCTATGCTATGATGCTGCTAAGTAGGTACAAATGCGATATTTGCACCTTCAGCACGTTGCCTTTGAAAAAGACTTGTTGTCTGCAAAAAATATTAGAGAGGAAGGGTTGGAGTACAACGTGCAAGTTTTTTTGAGTATCTGAAAAAAAAATATGGTCTTTATTTATTCATGAGGATGATGGTCACAAATTCCCTCTCCCTTAGACAGTTTTAGCTCTTATGAGCTAGTGATGTTGTGATGTTGGATAGGAAAGTGTGGGGGAAAGGAAGATGTATTGATGAGGGAAAGTGGGTGGGAAGAGAAGTGTGAAGGAAAGTAGGAGGTAGATAGTATGTGGGATTAACCACATTGCTTATTTTTTATGTATTTACTTTTTTGTTATTACCAGCGCCTCAGAGCATGGGGCCTGAAGGAGAGGGGAACCCGCGGTTGTCGACAGATTGAATATATGATTTTTGATTTAATGTGTATATATTGGAGTAGGTGACTGTTGGTTTGAGGCAATTATTGAGCTAGGGAACCAATTGTGATTGAAGTCATTATTTCTTTCGTTTATTAAGCTGTTGTACATATCTTCATTATTGTGTTTTATTGTTTCCCATATGTTTTGTGCTTTATAGTGAATGGATATGTTAATAGGAATGACCTTATATTTCAAATGTAATTGTTCAGTGTTTGATATCCTATCGTTGTCACTCCAGTTAATAAATCGCAGGGCTCTATTTAAAACTCTTTATAATTTTAGTTTCTGACTATTTGTAGCAGCGTTTATTGGTATGGGTGGATATTCTAGGATAGGTATTAATAGCATTTTTATAATTGTTGTTTTAATGTGGGGAGTTAAATTTTTGAACCTGTATAGTTTACTTAAAGCTGCTGTTCCTCTGTGTATTCTCTCTGTTATGTGAGTTGTAATTCCCCATGAGCTAGTGGCCGGCTGCACACTACTATTTATACCCTATCATGACATCATAGGACATCTACCAATCAGAGTGTTAAGAAACTATTACGCATATGGCAACACTAAATCGGTGCATACTATTGGCCATCATGAACGAAATATTTTCATATCATTCATGCGATTTCTTTGAATGCTGGATGAAGGGACACTATTCATGTATCATTCTTTTACACTCCATTTCGTTCATTTGTAGATACCATTTGCAAAACTTCCTGAATAATATTCGTGATTACATACTTTAAACAATGCATAGCTGTTTGTGATATATAACTCACGAGCATCAGCCATCAGTACTCATGAGGAACCATTAAGGCTGAACTGGCTCCAAGACTCGGAACAGATTCCAAGCAAGGCCTAGAGGAACTGTCGGACCCGATTACGGAACCGGTTCCTGCCCAGCCCTACTAGGAAGCAGTTGAAAGGAGCAGATGTACTGAGATGTGCTCTAATGTTTGACGGAGACTGGGATAATAGTTAGGCAGGTCAGTTGCCTTAAGGAGATGTGTGAGTCACTACCGGCTGTACGCCCCGACCTACTTATACAGATTAGGAATCTCCATAGAAGCCTGACAGTAAGGGTAGTTGTGTATACCACGCACTATACTCAGGGAAGTGACCCCTTGACTGTGCAAGTGTACAGGTCGAGCTTGCGCAGTGAGTGGCGATTGATCCTCCTGTGTGTTCGTGGGCACTCTTTTTTGTAGTAATTTCTTGTGTCTTTTATTAGTGACCCTATTTTATCTTAAATGCTACTGCAGGCTGATGCAGTTCAGCCACAGAGGACTTGAATAATTAGCTGTGTAGTGAACTTTACTCCCTCCTCAGGTCCTGACAAGGCCCGCTGTTCATGAGGCAGTAAACAACACTACTCGACTTGAGGCTATAACACTCTGTTGGGCAGTGGGAGGACTGTTATAGAGAATGGAAGTCCAACAGAGTATTATACCTCAACCATATACATGTTATTGTATGTTATAACTGTTTTTCCTAGATGTGGTTGTCGTTTCTTTTGTAGCTGTGGGGTATTAACTGTTATTTTGAGTATTTCCCTTATCTGTGGGTCGGTAAAACAGACTGGCGACCTCGAATTAGTGTGACCTGGCATTACGACTGTTGTGAAAAAGGTGCAGGAATCTCGAGGGACCCTGTACACCTGTCTTTGAGTCCTGCACTGACTTCACGCATGAGATGGCTCAGGGAAGCTGGTCCAGGTGCAGCAGCTTTGTTAAGGGGCAGGGATTTGTGGTTGTAACAATATATATATATATATATATATATATATATATATATATATATATATATATATATATATATATATATATATATATATATATATATCTTCCTCTATATGAAAATGCAGCTCTGTCTCCCTTCCCACACTTCCCTGTTGCTCATTTTTCATTTCTGAACACGTGTTTTGCGACAATATAGAAATATTGTCATTATTATGTCAATCTTATTTTGTGAAGTTTTACTACTTGAAGCGATAAATTGACGATGGCAGTAATTGTGTCCTCCTCTCCACTTCCTCCTCTTTCCTCTCTCCTCTCTCCTCTTCCTCCCCCGCCTCTGCCTTCCTTTACTTCCTCCTTCACCACACTATGAGAATATTCACGAAATCTCTCTCTCTCTCTCTCTCTCTCTCTCTCTCTCTCTCTCTCTCTCTCTCTCTCTCTCTCTCTCTCTCTCTCTCCTTCTTCTTCTTCTTCTTTTTCTTATCTTTTTCTTCTACACTTGTCTCCTCCTCCTCATCATCACCATCCTCTCTCCGTTATAAAAAAAAAAAAAAAGAAAAAAAATGCAAAGGAATACAAAGGAGGTCTAAACAGCAAGAGATCTTGAGGTTCTTACTAGGCTGTTTGGGTAAATACTCTCACTAACTATAGCTATTAATGGCAGGAGGAGGAGAAAGAAGAGGAGGAACAGGAGGGAGAGGAGGAGGAGGAGGAACAGGAGGAGGAAGAACAGGAGGAGGAAGAGGAGAAGGAAGAGGAGGAGGAGGAAGAGGAGAAGAAGGAGGAGGAGGAGGAGGAGGAAGAAGAAGAGGAGGAGGAAGAGGAGGAAGAGGAGGATGCGGAGGAGGAGGAGGAGGAGGATGCGGAGGAGGAGGATGGAGAGAGAGAGAGAGAGAGAGAGAGAGAGAGAGAGAGAGAGAGAGAGAGAGAGAGAGAGAGAAGGGAACAGAAGGCTGATGCCCGAAAGGTGTGAAATATTTACTTAATCACTTCGTTACTTCCAGCACTACTACCTCCACCACCACCTTTATAATATTTGTCACAACATTTGCAAACATTGCTACTATCATTGACAGTTTATTGCTTTAAGTTGTAAAACTTCATAAAAAGCGAAAGAAAAAAAAAAACATTTATTGTCTTAAAAATGCTTAGATTTTAACAATGAGCAGCAGGGTAGTGTAGGGAAAGTCACACCTATATTTTCAGTGTGGAGGATGAGGAGTGAGGAGGACGAAGAGGAGTGAGGAGGACGACGACGAAGAGGAGTGAGGAAGAGAAGGAGTAAGAAGTTGAATGCGGAACAAAAATAAAGCACGAGCACTCAGCTGGCCTGACCGCTCCTCACCTGCTCTCTTACCTCATCAAACTCTTCCCATCTATTGAGGGTTATTGTCAAGTCACACACACACACACACACACACACACACACACACACACACACACACACACACACACACACACACACACACACACGTACACACATCTATTGAGGATTGTGGTCAGGTGACACCCACCCACATACAAACACAAACTCACCCACCAGGTGTGCGGATGAGGGAATGGTGTGAAATAATTAGCTGAGCTCTTCTTTGCTTCCGCTACCACCACCACTACCACCAATTCTTTCGTCAATGTCTTTCAAAATTGTATATCTATGGACGGTAATATGAATGTGCATTGTCAGAAATAGCGTCAATATTAGTTACCACAATACAGTTTCGTGTTTTGACTACAAAGAAAAAAGATACCCAGACAAAGGACACTGTATTTCATTCGCTATGGCCGAAGTCCCTCTTGCTTTCAGGTCTTGTTTGGTTAGTAAGACGTTCCAATAGCACGCACGCACGCACACACACACACACACACACACACACACACACACACTCACACACACACACACAGTGTCCTACGCGAAGATCGGTCACTATGAGCTCTGAGCTCTTTCCGTAGGAGAACGGTTAGCTGGGTGAACAGTAGACGACCGTTGGTGAATCACACACACACACACACACACACACATACACGCACACACACAGACACACACATACACATACTGCGTCGTGTACCCGCCCCACCCCCGCCACAGCACAGTTACTCACCGCTCACATCATTGACACTGCTGATGCCCTGAGGGTGCGGTATCCTGCCGCCAAGCTGGTCATCTGTGGGGACTTTAACAGATTAGATATCAACGATATCCTACACCAGCTACACCTCACCCAGGTCGTGGAGTTCCTCACCCACCAGCAAGCCATCCTCGACCTTATACTGACAGACCTGGGCCAGCAATACTCGTCCCTCAAGCCGCTGCCTCCCATGGGACGGAGCACCCACCTCTCCATACTGTGGACACCCACACCCACCACCTCGACCAGGACCCACCGCCCCATGCCTGACTCAGCCATGAGGGAGTTTGGGCAGTGGGTGACACAACACCCGTGGACCGAGGTGCTGGATGTGGAGGACGTCCACTTAAAATGGCAAAATTACGTCGCCACCACCACAGAAGCCTTCCACCGCTACTTCCCAGCCAAGAGCGTCACAGCGCCCCTCATTAAAAGACTCATGCGTCAGCGGACCTGGGCGTTCCACTCCTACCTGGTCCTATACAGGAAACTAAGAAACAGAGTGATCAGGGAGATTAAAGCTGCCAAGGCAAGCTATTACCCAGACAAGATACACCACCACAAACTGGCCAACAACAGACAGTGGTACGCTGTGCCTTTGTAGGCTTTGTGTGGCCTACAAAAGCACACTTCATCTCTTCCTTGCACTTCACACCTTCCTGCTAATCTCGTGGCTCAGGAGATGAACGATTACTTTGCTGCTATCTGTCAAACCTTTCCTCCCCTCCACACCACTCCGCTTCCTGCCTATCTTCCCGCTCCGTCCCCTGCCCCCATTGTCTAGGCGGTGGATGTTTTTAAGAGAATACTCAAATTCAAACCAAGATCCACCACACCCACTGACCTTCCTATAAAAATTTACAAGGAGTTTGCTGTAGAGCTAGCAACACCGCTATGCTCCATAATAAACGCCTCTCTCTCCCAACACTCTTGCCCCGCGGGCTGGAAGACATCTTACGTCACCCCCATCCCCAAAATTTCCAGTCCACAGTCACTCAATGACCTCAGGCCAGTCTCTATCACCCCCATCCCTAGCCTTATTTGTGAAGATTTTGTGTATGACTGGGCCTACACCAAAATTTGTAATACCGTGGATATCAGACATATTAAAGCCACCTCCACCTCCCATTACCTGACGAGCTTCCTTGAATTCATCCACAGCCACCTGGACAAGCGAAACACCTCTCTAGCTGTTGGTTTTGTGGACTCCAAAAAAGCCTTTGATCTTGTTGATCACACTGTTGTCATCAGCAAGGCAATAAGTCTGGGTCTCCCTCCTAACTTAGTAGCGTGGCTAGCCGACTTCCTCACAGGGAGGCTTCAGGCCGTTCGCTATCAGGGCTCTGTCTCTAATTTCCAACAGCTGACATGTGGGGTCCCCCAGGGGACCAAGATGGGTCCTCTATGCTTCCTCCTCCTCATTAACGACGCCCTCACTGACACCCCCCCATCGCTGGAAGTATGTGGACGACTGCACCGTGGGCGTCCCGGTTTCCACCAAGAACCCGGACTACTCGCCACTGCAAGCAATTCTGGAGCGACTGCAGACGTGGACGGAGGAGAGCAGGATGACCATCAACCACAGCAAAATTGTGGTGATGCATCTCTGTACCTCCTCTGTACCAGTGCCTCCTCTCCAACTCACAGTGGGCCCTCACCTCCTCCAGGTGGTCCGATGTGCCAAGCTTCTCGGAGTCACGGTGGACGACCAGCTGACCTGGAAGCAGCATGTCGCCAGCATCGTAAGATCAGCTACCTACAGGCCGTACAACATGCTGCGCAGACTCAAGTCGCTGGGGACGCCGACAGACGAGTTAAGGGGGGTGTACCTCACCTTCATCCTCCCCAAACTCATGTATGCCTCCCCAGCGTGGTCCTCTTCCCTCACACACACTCAACAGCTACAGCTGGAGAGTGTGCAGAAAAGGGCGTGCAGGATCATGCTTGGCCCTGCCTACACCACCTATGAAGAAGCCCTGACCACCCTGAGTCTGTCCAGATTATCCACCAGGCACCGAGAGGTTCTGGAGAAGTTTGGAAGGGGACTACTGCATCATCCACGTCTCAGACACATGCTGCCGCCTGACGCGCCTCGCCCGGTCCGTGCCACAAGACACCACAACAAGATAACGCCCTTAAAGGCGCCGCGCATGGACCGGTATAGACTCAGCGCGATTCCCACCATGGTGCGAGCCATCAATCAATAGTCCCTTCTAGATTAGACTTACCTATAGGATTAATGTTAAGCATTTCCCCACCCCTCTGTACATTTTCAGTTTGTTAACTGCCTAAATAATAAACCATTTATTATTATTATTATTATTATTATTATTATTATTATTATTATTATTATTATTACTGTATGTAATTATATATATATATATATATATATATATATATATATATATATATATATATATATATATATATATATATATATATATATATATATATATATATATATATATATATATATATATATATATATATATATATATATATATATATATATATATATATATATATATATATATATATATATATATATATATATATTTATTCATTTATTTATTTACTTTTTTTTTATGTAGGAAGGACACTGGCCAAGGGCAACAAAAATCCAATAAAAAAATATGCCCACTGAAATGCCAGTCCCATAAAAGGGTCAAAGCAGTGGTCAAAAATTGATGAATAAATGTCTTGAAACCTCCCTCTTGAAGGAATGCAAGTCATAGGAAGGTGGAAATACAGAAGCAGGCAGGGAGTTCCAGAGTTTACCAGAGAAAGGGATGAATGATTGAGAATACTGGTTAACTCTTGCGTTAGAGAGGTGGACAGAATAGGGGTGAGAGAAAGAAGAAAGTCTTGTGCAGCGAGGCCGCGGAAGGAGGGGAGGCATGCAGTTAGCAAGATCAGAAGAGCAGTTAGCATGAAAATAGCGGTAGAAGACAGCTAGATATGCAACACTGCGGCGGTGAGAGAGAGGCCGAAGACAGTCAGTTAGAGGAGAGGAGTTGATGAGACGAAAAGCTTTTGATTCCACCCTGTCTAGAAGATCAGTATGAGTGGAACCCCCCAGACATGTGAAGCATACTCCATACATGGACGGATAAGGCCCTTGTACAGAGTTAGCAGCTGGGGGGGGTGAGAAAAAACTGGCGGAGACGTCTCAGAACACCTAACTTCATAGAAGCTGTTTTAGCTAGAGATGAGATGTGAAGTTTCCAGTTCAGATTATAAGTAAAGGACAGACCGAGGATGTTCAGTGTAGAAGAGGGGGACAGTTGAGTGTCATTGAAGAAGAGGGAATAGTTGTCTGGAAGGTTGTGTCGAGTTGATAGATGGAGGAATTGAATTTTTAGGGAATTGAACAATACCAAGTTTGCTCTACCCCAATCAGAAATTTTAGAAAGATCAGAAGTCAAGCGTTCTGTGGCTTCCCTGCGTGATATGTTTACCTCCTGAAGGGTTGGACGTCTATGAAAAGACGTGGAAAAGTGCAGGGTGGTATCATCAGCGTAGGAGTGGATAGGGCAAGAAGTTTGGTTTAGAAGATCATTAATGAATAATAAGAAGAGAGTGGGTGACAGGACAGAACCCTAAGGAACACCACTGTTAATAGATTTAGGAGAAGAACAGTGACTGTCTACCACAGCAGCAATAGAACGGTCGGAAAGGAAACTTGAGATGAATTTACAGAGAGAAGGATAGAAACAGTAGGAGGGTAGTTTGGAAATCAAAGCTTTGTGCCAGACTCTATCAAAAACTTTTGATATGTCCAAGGCAACAGCAAAAGTTTCACCAAAATCTCTAAAAGAGGATGACCAAGACTCAGTAAGGAAAGCCAGAAGATCACCAGTAGAGCGGCCTTGACGGAACCCATACTGGCGATCAGATAGAAGGTTGTGAAGTGATAGATGTTTAAGAATCTTCCTGTTGAGGATAGACTCAAAAACTTTAGATAGGCAGGAAATTAAAGCAATAGGGCGGTAGTTTGAAAGATTAGAATGGTCACCCTTTTTAGGAACAGGTTGAATGTAGGCAAACTTCCAGCAAGAAGGAAAGGTAGATGTTGACAGACAGAGCTGAAAGAGTTTGACTTGGCAAAGTGCAAGCACGGAGGCACAGTTTCGGAGAACAATAGGAGGGACCCCATTAGGTCCATAAGCCTTCCGAGGGTTTAGGCCAGCGAGGGCATGGAAAACATCATTGCGAAGAATTTTAATACATGGCATGAAGTAGTCAGAGGGTGGAGGAGAGGGAGGAACAAGCCCAGAATCGTCCAAGGTAGAGTTTTTAGCAAAGGTTTGAGCGAAGAGTTCAGCTTTAGAAATAGATGTGATAGCAGTGGTGCCATCTGGTTGAAATAGAGGAGGGAAAGAAGAAGAAGCAAAGTTATTGGAGATATTTTTGGCTAGATGCCAGAAATCACGAGGGGAGTTAGATCTTGAAAGGTTTTGGCATTTTCTGTTAATTAAGGAGTTTTTGGCTAGTTGGAGAACAGACTTGGCATGGTTTTGGGCAGAAATATAAAGTGCATGAGATTCTGGTGATGGAAGGCTTAAGTACCTTTTGTGGGCCACCTCTCTATCATGTATAGCACGAGAGCAAGCTGTGTTAAACTAAGGTTTAGAAGGTTTAGGACGAGAAAAAGAGTGAGGAATGTACACCTCCATGTCAGACACTATCACCTCTGTTATGCGCTCAGCACACAAAGACGAGTCTCTGACACGGAAGCAGTAGTCATTCCAAGGAAAATCAGCAAAATACCTCCTCAGGCCCCCCCAACTAGCAGAGGCAAAACGTCTGAGGCATCTTCTCTTAGGGGGATCCTGAGGAGGGATTGGAGCGATAGGACAAGATAAATATATGAGATTGTGATCAGAGGAGCCCAACGGAGAAGAAAGGGTGACAGCATAAGCAGAAGGATTAGAGGTATCTCCAAGACGGTCAGGAATACGAGTAGGGTGTTGCACCAATTGCTCTAGGTCATGGAGGATAGCAAAGTTGTAGGCTAGTTCACCAAGATGGCCAGTGAAGGGAGAGGAAAGCCAAAGCTGGTGGTGAACATTGAAGTCTCCAAGAATGGAGATCTTTGCAAAAGGGAAGAGGGTCAGAATGTGCTCCACTTTGGAAGTTAAGTAGTCAAAGAATTTCTTATAATCAGAGGAGTTAGGTGAGAGGTATACAGCACAGATAAATTTAGTATGAGAGTGACTCTGTAGTCGTAGCCATATATATATATATATATATATATATATATATATATATATATATATATATATATATATATATATATATATATATATATATATATATGACGAAGAGGAGGAGTATGGGAAATAAGGAAGAGGAAAGGGAATGAGGAGGAGGAAGAGAAGGGTGATGAGAACAACAATGAAAACAAGCGAAACACACACACACACCCACACACACACACACACACACACACACACACACACACACACATTACCTATCAATTTAACGGAAGCGCTGATCATGGCAAGGGACAGGGCATGGACTAGGTGAGGAACGTCAAGTGGGTGGAGCCTGAAGGATTAGTTTTTGAGGGGGTTGAGCCAATCACAGAAAAACAAAAGCCTTAACCTGGTTGGTAGTCGATAGGTGTCGCTACAGAGTAATTAATAGAACAGGAGTGGCAATATATATATATATATATATATATATATATATATATATATATATATATATATATATATATATATATATATATATATATATATATATATATATATATATATATATATATAGATAGATAGATAGATAGATAGAGAGAGAGAGAGAGAGAGAGAGAGAGAGAGAGAGAGAGAGAGAGAGAGAGAGAGAGAGAGAGAGAGAGAGAGAATGGTAAAGTAGTGAAGGAGAAAGTGGAAGGTGCCGTGAATGTAGCGAGAGGGCGCTGTTTACTCTAAAAGAATCTGTCGGCTTGAGCCACAATGAAAGCCAGAAAGATTAAACTATTGACATATTACCAGCACGGCCCTCTACATAACTGATGCCAGTACGACGTGTTAACTTGTAGCCGAGCCATGACAGCGTTAGGCTGTGTTAACTTTTAAGCAATTATGGCGATGCAGTAACCTGTATCCAGTAAGCCGCAAAGGAGTATAACCAGTACTTGTGAGCGAAATGAGAAACTTTTCCTGATAATTAAGTATTGAAAACGTGTTGCCAGTACTCGAAGTTGTGACGAATGTGTGAGGACGTGTTACTGGTGTTTTAAATTGTTAAGCTATGCGGATGTTTGTTAACTTGCTATCAAGATGTGAAGACGTGTTACATAATATATTCTCTCATGATCTGATTCTTCAAGACTCCTAGACTCATAACAAGTAAGTTGTAGTTAACAGTGCTTATTGAAGCTATTACTGTACCGCTGATACACGTGTCACTGTTAAGCCCTGTGCACACAGTCACACAGTCACGTTCATCATCATCACGATAGTGCTACTAATACCAGTCGTAGCGTTATCATGATGCATAATCGTGGTCTAGCGTCACGAATCATGACGGTCATAGCGTAATCTTGGACCATTACGAAAATTTAACGTTTACCTTAAAAACTCGTGGAACTCGACGAATTTTATATCCAGTGTAGCTTTACCTTTACGTTATCATGACGTTTTCGTGACATGTGTAGTTATATCATCACCCAATCGTTGGTGTAGTAAGTCCGTCATGATATTATCTTGATAGAAAACGTCATAACATCACGACGACCATCGCGACAGCATCATGATGCTGTAGATGTGTACCTGAATGGAAATACCGGACCTGAGGAGAATACTGAGATGGTAGTCCTCGGCCTTCAACACTCTCACTGAGTTTATCAGTACATTCCATGTCAATCTATATATATATATATATATATATATATATATATATATATATATATATATATATATATATATATATATATATATATATATATATATATATATATATATATATATATATATATATATATATATATATATATATATATATATATATATATATATATATATATATATATATATATATATATATATATATATATATATATATATATATAAGGATTTCATGTTTTTTCTTTGGTAAGAATAACCTTATAGTGTAATATACGTAAGTTATTCCACGACATGGAATTCCATAAATCGGAATTCCACTTAGGTCATTATGAGAGAGAGAAAGGGACCATGAACATCACTTGTCTTAATACCCTAAACACTTTCCCGGGAACGTACTGATTGCTAATAGAGCAGCTACAGCTCACACTCTCTACAGATCCCACAGTTCGTCGCTGGGTGTAGGACGATTTGGCCACGGATGATTTGCCCACGGACAATTTGGCCACGGGATGTCACCGTAGGACGTTTTGGCCACGGGAACTTCCCAAGGTGGACGTTTTGGCCATGAAACATATTTACTGTAATATATATTATATTTTGTATTATTTACATATTTTCACAATTATTATTAATATTCGTATTTATTATATTTTCACAATTATTATTAATATTCGTATTTATTATATTTTCTAAGTGAGACAGAAGTGAAGCTTCAATTTACAGGCGTTCATAATGTGTTATGGGATTGAGATTAAAAGAGTGAAGCTTCAGTTTACCTAACCTAACCTAACCTAACCTAACCTAACCTAACCTAACCTAAAAAATTATCAAGAATTGCAGACACGACTCCACAATCTTGTACTCGACCTGAACGAAGGCAAGAAGACCACTGGAGAATTCCTTCGTGGCATAAGTCATAACCTTAGAGGTGGTCAGCCAAATGTGTAGCCCTTTTAAATACATTCATGAATATTTTGTTCTTATTTTTAATTTTAAATAATTTTAGTACATTTTTAATAACAGAACAGATTAGAGAACTTTTTTGGATAATAAAACAGACTAAAGATTTTTTCCTTTACTTAATAAGCAAGCTACTAAGTGCAATAGATTCCTAGTATTTTCTCCCGTGGCCAAAATGTCCTACCCACCGTGGCCAAAACGTCCTAGGGTGACATCCCGTGGCCAAATCGTCCGTGGCCAAATCGTCCGTGGCCAAATTGTCCGGATTCCTTCGTCGCTACCACTCAAACAAATTTCTAGCCTATATTGATAGTTGAATCTGCCTCTGAGAGGCCATTTTGAAATTAAATTGAAGTTCACATATCTAGAGACTATTAACTCATAATGCTATATGCTTTAGCGTTACGCTCGTCAATGTACTCCATCCTGATAGTCACCTCATACCCATGGACCGCACCAGTATTGAAATGCGTTTCAGTTGTTACTGTCATGAAGATAATTATTGATACTTTAGTAGAGGAGACCTCATTGGTTTTGTTAGCGATGGCAACTTTGCCTAACTTATAGCACTTGGCAACTCAGAACCAGCCGCTGAAGGTAGAGAGGAAAATGCCAGTCATCACCAGGCTTCTCTCCCGTGTCCCGTGTGGTGGTCGCTTCACTTAGTCCGCGGGACAAATAGCAGCAATATCAGCACAGTAATCAGTACCACCTAACTGTGAATTAGGTAAGTGTGCTGTCAAGGCTTCACCTCTTACGGTGAGTGCTTGCTGCTCGCAAAGACGACGCGGGAATTCATCTAAGCAGCCTGGTAAAGTAAGTGAGCAAAGGTTAGGAACTTTCAAACCTCGCCATTTGTTTCGCACTAAGTATATAATATATATATATATATATATATATATATATATATATATATATATATATATATATATATATATATATATATATATATATATATATATATATATATATAAGATGATGCCTGAAAAAAAAAAAAGATAATTAGCAATGATGAAGTACATAGATACGTATATATGCGGTGTATTTACTTAGCATGAGGCACACATACCGTGCCTATGCATTCAGCTGCACCTAGGAACACACCGTGTACTTGTGCATTCAGCAGTATCTGCGTCCTGTACAAGCTGCAGGCCCCGACACTCCTATTGTGCACACACACACACACACACACACACACACAACGCAGCGAATGCTGACACGACGAAACGAGAGAAGCACAACTCGTATTCGTAGTAACCGACTTCATGTGTCATGATCAAGTTTTTCATCGCGGGGCTTGCGGGACAGCCTGCGCCTTCACCAGGCATGAGGTGAAGAGTTTGGCCGCACTCCTCTCTGAGTGTGTGGTGTGAGTGTGTGTGTGTGTGTGTGTGTGTGTGTGTGTGTGTGTGTGTGTGTGGTATAATGCAGCTATTACGTATATTGCACATGCATGCCTACACCAGTACAGAAAAAAAAGTGTGGTCTTGTGTAGTTCACATAATAATCCTTATATTCATGTACCCAATATCTTGCGTAATGCACGACCTTCAGATCCACGTGGGGTCGGGAGGGAGACAGGTAGGGGCCCTGCTTGGGCAAACCGCTCAGTAAATTAACTCTGTCGCTTTTTCAATGCTACCCGATAAGTGACACAAGTGTGGAATGGCTATCAGAGCCACTTAACTGCGTAAGTAATGTTAATCGTGTCCGAGGGATGAGGAGGAGGGACAGAAGATAGGAAGGTTCTAACACATACTGTAGAGACCTTGATAGATATTATGCTCGTAATGGTGACGAAGATAGCCAATCCGTCATAACAATGGAGTCAATGATGATATATATATATATATATATATATATATATATATATATATATATATATATATATATATATATATATATATATATACTTTCAAGGCCATACCTTTCTTGTTCTCCTGAGATTGTTTCTGAACAAAAGAACGACATGTTGATAGAAGAATGTATAATACATTTAATTGAAATGAAAGGTAAGGGATTCCTTTTAAATATATAATTGGGGAAAGACAAAAAAGAAAAGAGAAACCAGCTGCTGTTTGTAAAGAGAAAGCCTTGTTGGTATTTCCGTCCTTGAGTCTTCGTTTCCTGCACAGTATGTGGGGCGTTCCTTGTCATACTGTGCTACTGTATGGAAGAACTGCACGTCAGCATCTTGTCGGTGCGTCATTTCCACCATCAGAATTTTAAGTCATTACACTTTTTCTAGACATCATTGCAAAAACATTCCATGTTAAGTGAATAGTGTCACATGTCTAATCGCTTCACATGTCTTATTGCGTACCGGTGTCAGAATGGTCGATTGCGATATTTCTGGTCATATTTCTGGTCGTGCATTTCAAGAGTTTACTCAGCGGCCTTTTTTTTTAAAGGGGACTTGCGTATACATGTTTGTAGAAGCTCGACAAAGAGGGACATGTTCAGACATGGAAGCTGTTGAACTGGAGGGCGAAGGCATTGAGAAAATTTGAGCGAAGGATGGTATGGTTGATATTCAATCTGTAAAACACCACCTCTCCTATACTAAACATCTTCTTTTCCTCACTTAAACACAAGTATCTGAGGCAACTTACTGCACCCGGTTTTCTATTCCCTCCTATCTCTATTCTCATTTTCAATCCAAAGCTGTATCTTGCGTCTATTTGTGCAACGACTTAACTTACTTTCGTGCCCACGCTCTTGAATCTTCCAAATAATCCACCATCTGGCTATGACTACAAAATCACTCTCAAGCTAAATAAATATGTGCTGTATATCTCTCATCTAATTTCTCCAACTATAATAAAATCTTTGACTACTTAACTTTCAAAGTGGAGCACATCCTCTTTTCTCTTTTGCAGAGATCTCCATTCATTGTTCACCACCAACTTTGTCTTTCCTCACTCTTCACTAACAATCATAGTAAACTAGTCTTTAAGTTTGTTATCGTCCACGACCTAGAGCAACTGGTGCAACACCTTATTCTTATTCCTGACCGTCTTAGAGATATGCCCAACATTCTTGACCTCTTTTCCAAACCTCTAATCCTTCTGCTTATGATGTCATCCTATCTTCTCCGTTAGGCTCCTCTGATCACCTCATATCTGTATCTTCTATCGTTCCAATCCTTTCTCAGGATCCCCCAAAGCAGAGGTGCCTGTTTTTGCCTTTGCTAATTGGAGGGATCTGAGGAGGCATTATTCTGATTTTCCGTGGAATGATTACTACCCCTGTGTCAGAGATCCGTCTCTGTGTGCTAAGTGCATAACAGAGATGATAGTGTCTGGTGTGGAGGCATACATTCCTCACTCTTTTTCTCTACCTAAACCTTTGTTTAACACATCCTGTTCTCGTGCTATATATGATAGAGAGGTGGCCCATAAAAGGTACCTGAGCCTTCCATCACCTCAATCTCATCCATTTTATATTTCTGCCTGAAATCATGCCAAATCTGTCTCCAACTAGGAAAATTTTTCAAGATACTTATTCTTTAGAGAGACGTAGGTTAAGAGGAGACCTGATAAAAGTCTTTAAGTGGTATAAGGGTTATAACAAGGCAGATGTAAACAAAATTCTTAGGATCAGCAACCAGGGTAGAACAAGAAATAACGGGTTCAAGCTTGAAAAATTTAGGTTTAGGAAGGAGATAGGAAAAAATTGGTTCTCAAATAGAGTGGTAGATGAATGGAACGGACTTAATAATCATGTAGTTAGTGCTAGGACACTAGAGAGCTTTAAGAGAAGATTAGACAAGTTTATGGATGGGGATAGCAGATGGAATTAGGTAGGTGTGTTTCATACAGGGACTGCCACGTGTAAGCCTGGTCGCTTCTTGCAGCTTCCCTTATTTCTTATGTTCTTATGTTCTTAAGATCCAGCTTCCCTCGTAATTTCTGGCACCTAGACAAAAGCATCTCCTATAACTTTCAACTCACTGACACCACTGCTATCTCATCTATTTCTAAAGATGAACTCTTCGCTCAAACCTTTTGCTAAAATTTCTACTTTGAATGATTCAGGGCTTGTCCTCCACTCTCCAACTACTTTATCTTACCCACTAAGATCCTTCACAGTGATGTTTTCCATGCCCTCGATGGCATTAACCCTTGGAATGCTTTTGGACCTGATGGGGTCCCTTCTGTTATTCTCCGTGCTTGCACCTTGCCTAATCAAACTCTTCCAACTCTGTCTATCTACATCTACCTTTCCTTCTTGCTGATAGTTTGCCTACATTCAGCCTGTTCCTTAAAAGGGAGATCGCTCTACCATCCTGTTGCTTTAATTTCCTGCCTCTCAAGTTTTGAATCTATCCTCAATAGGAAGACTCTTAAACAACTATCACTTCACAACCTTATATCTGATCACTAGTATGGGTTCTGTCGAGGTCGGTCTACTGGTGATCTGGTCATCAGCACGATGTCTCTTATGAAGTTTGATTTTATAGCTATACCTTATCCTAATGCTTTAAAAGTTATGTTAACGCTCATAATAATGTATCACAAATATTAACGTTACAAGAATCACGAATATTAACATGTTACAAGATCAATGAGTAATAAAAATATTTTGATACTATATATATAAATATTAAAGGAATGTGGCTGACGTTCGTCATCGTTCGTCATACAGACGAACCTATTATATTATAATTACATAAATAAAGGATATATATATATATATATATATATATATATATATATATATATATATATATATATATATATATATATATATATATATATATACATACGAGTATATATATACTCTAGACTGCAGGCACCTTCTCATGAACCCCACAGTACCGCCTCTTTGACCACCACGTCTAGTTCTGTTCATATATGCAACATAACCAGGGAAAAATATCAGAAAGTTGCTTTTCATGTCATCCAAGCCAAATAAGTCATAATGCATAAGTAGACTCTGCACTGTACCATTTTCTAGTTTCATATTCACACCATTTATATTCCAGCGTAACAATTTCAAATCACGAATCTTTAGCCTACCTAAAAAAGAGTAGGGTTTCAGCGATCTATGACATCATCATCACAATACAGTTTCCTTTCTCTCACATCGAGATGTATCACTCGTCCCACATTCTCCGGCCGCTGCTTCTCCGCATCTTCTGCATCCAGCAATCGCTTCCACTCCTTCCTTACATTAGGGTGCACATATTTCTTGACATAAATCTTGTCAAACGGGGATCTTGCATCCTTGAGTTTTCTTGTCTTGCTTAGTATAGCGTTTTGAACCTGCTTCGACTCCGCCATTACCTGTACAGACCGCTTTCTTCAATGCTGAACATGACCAAATCTATGATGAGAGCATATCTTGAATTCTTCTCCTACTGCATTCCATACTTTTCTGATCTTTTCTTCTTCCAGAAGAGCGCCATCCAATTCTTCCTCTTCCTCCGGCACACCCGACACCACCAACTTTGTTTCCCTTTCACGTCTATCAATGGTCTCCAGGAAAAGCTGTTGCCGCATAATCACCTTTGCTTTTTTTCTCAGCTTGGTCTTGTAGGTCCTTAATTTTCTGGTTGATGATACTGTCCGATGATATGATGAATTTCTTTAGCTCCGTTAGCTCTGTTTCAATGGTATTCAGTTAATTTCCCAGTCCATGTTGTTCAACCTCTGTGTCCTCATTATAATCCAGGATACTGTTAATTTAGGCATCCTTGTTTATCTGCTTCAATTGGGCCATCTGCATGCGTTGTAATTCGTATGAGTGATCTTGCCATTTTACAACCACTTGAATTAGATAGGCTGAGTACCCAAACAGGTCTGCCATGATTGAGATATAGCAGACCAAGGCAAGAGCATGGTCCGGTACGTCTGTCCAGTCTGACGACTGGCCACATACACCACACATACGCACACACATAAACTGGCTAATTTTGCCTCGCATCTATCTGCTAGCCAATGAATATCGACGAAGTAGAAATGCCCTTCCAGCTTGGCCTGCTGGGAAAGGCTTTTAGCTCGGGCTCACCTCCGTCATACCTCGAACAGAGTATACAAACTTTGGAATTACCACTATTGCCATTGCCAAAATAATTACTGCCTGCTCTTCTGGAAATTCACTTTGTTCCTGGCGTGGAGAACTTGGCAGGTGTTCAATCCTGTCCAAGGGTGACCTGTGACAATGCAGGTCCAGGATATGACAATATTTAGAATGCAAAAATGACGGCTACTTTAATGGCTATCCAGAATTTAATTAGAAAACTTAGTAGATATTTAAAATTCGAATTAACTCTCAGCTATTTTAGAATTGCATGAAGAAATACCCCTATAACTAACATGGAAATAATCAGCTATGGCAAAATTCCCTGAAATGTTTATGGAAATTAAATGGAGGAAACACTGCATAATGCTCGCCAGGGAAACAAGAACAAATGATTACGCAGCGTCCTACACCTTTCGTTGGTTGATCAGCCAGAGTGGTATCTGACCCATATAGAATTATTACCGCTCTTGCTTTGGTAACATGAGATTAGAAGGTTGAGATAACGGAGGGAAGCGCAGCATTACCATGTGATGAAATTAGATAAGAGAGATAAAGCGCCATCGGCATTGAGACAAGCTTACTCTAACAATTGGGGTGGGAAGTTCAGCGGTGGCAAAATTTTTCCTTGTTTCAGTGAGCAAGGACTGTGGTGGTGTGTTCAAGAGTATACATTTATCCTCCACAGTGCCACTATTACAACTCCATCTCTTTGGGTGTTGTCATTTTCTGGAATTCTCCAGCAGCGTCTCTGCTAAATTAGGGCACAAATCAATCTGTTTGATATGTTAGTCATTAAGTACGAGTACTTATGAGGTAATTTAAATTACTGTGTGTATATTTGCTTTTCTATTAAGGCTATATAAGTACTATGAAGAACCTGCTATTTTTCATGATTTTTTTTTTTCAATTACTGTGTGTATATTTGCTTTTCTAGTAAGGCTATATAGTAGCTATGAATAACTTGTTATTTTCATGACTTTTTTTTTCAAAAATATTATATTCTTTACATAACAATTACTTTGTATACACACTTTGTCTGCACTGGTGTCTGGTGTCTGATGCTGTCAGTACCAAAGATGGGCCAGATCACAGGGAATGGCTGAGTCAATTCACAGAGTCATCACCATCTAAGGTGCAGCTCGTCTTCATGTGCATTGTAGTCAAATGAATGAACTTTTTCACAATATAATGCATATTTCTAAAGGCAAAAACAGTTCGAGTGTAAGGGGAGAAACGATCGAGACGGGTGATAATGAAGCGTCCAGCCTTTCTTCCAGATCCCAGAATCGTCTGAGCCGAGTAGGGGGTGGTCCACAAAGGGGCGATGGGACAGAAACACTGGAGAGGGTGTGGAAGTTTAATCATAATACTTTCTTTGCACACTACACAGAAGATACCAAAGGCACGAATACTACACATTCACACTAGGACACTGCCACCGAAGCTTCTCAACACCCTAACCAGTTCCGTCGCTGTGACACGGGAAAACACACACACACACACACACA
>NC_087172.1:9835915-9845915 GCF_035594125.1 Scylla paramamosain
ACACAACACACAAATATAAATATAAAGATATATACATATATATACATTCTTTATGGACTTAAGTTAATATTGTTAGCAGGGGGGTTGGGAACGAGCCCCTCCAGTGGTGTGCTGCTAACTTCACGTCCTGGGTATCCATCCCCCTGATATGAGGGACGGAGGACGCGAAGACATTCCACAGTCTGGAGACTCGCCCTAAAAGGTGCGCTGGTGTTGGCTGGAGCGGGAACGCGGCACTTCCACTGGATAACACCGTTCTCGTGTCCCGCGAGGTGACTCTGGTGGGCAGCCGTAGTCCCGCCAGATGTGGCACACCCTGCACCTGTGCCTTGTGGAACACCACAAGGGCCGCCATGTCCCTGCGGTGTTCTAGCGTGTCGACGGGAGCCTCAGGATGGGCTGGGGCACCTGCTGCTTCCACCAGTTGCAGCGCCCGTCGCTGGATGCCGTCGAGCTTGCTGATGTGTGTGGCAGCACAGGACATCCAAGAGAGGGCGGCATACTCTAAATAAGGCCGTATCTAGGCCTTGTAGAGCAAGAGTCTCCCTCTCCTGTCGAGCAAGTTGGCCACCCTCTTCAAGGAGGAGACTCGGTGTGAGGCCTTAAGGGCATTGTGTTTGATGTGGCTTTCAAACCGCAGCCCTCAATCCACCTCAACCCCAAGAATCTTGACGGACTCCTGGAGTTCGAGAGGAAGGCCACCAAAGCTTAGCCCTCCCTCCACTGCTGGCTCGGCAGCGGGGGATCGAGAAACTACCATTGCCTGTGTCTTCTCCGGAGCAAAGGTCACCTGCCAGCGTGCCCCCCACTCCTGTATCACCCCAAGCTGCTGATTGATCTCTTCAGCAGCACGCACACTTTCGTGTCGAGGGTAGGTACAGGAGAGAGTGCAATCGTCAGCATAAGCTGAGACCGCCGGCAGCTGTCGGAGAAGATCGTCCACGTAGATGTTCCACAGGACTGGCCCCAGCACCGAGCCCTGTGGCACTGACGCTCTCACCGGGAGGGACTCGGATGCTTGCCCAATGACAACGACCTGGAGGGTCCTTCCTTGGAGGTAGTCGCCAAGGAGCTGAAGGAGGTCACCCTGGATCCCCTTTGCCCTCAGCTTTTCCAGAAGGCCCCCATGCCAGACCCTGTCGAAGGCACCTGCTATATCCAGGGCCACCACAACAGAGTCGAGGCCGCCGTTAAGGGCGTCCTGCCAGCCCCCGGTGAGGAGCATGAGGAGATCGGAGGTGGACCGCCCAGGTCTGAACCCAAACTGTTGGTCCGAGAGGAGGTAATTGTCCTGGAGGTGGCGACACACCACATCTGCCACCACCCTCTCGAACACTTTCCCCACCACAGAGAGCATAGAGATGGGTCGATAATTTTTTGGGTCAGACCTGGAGCTCCTCTTGTGTACGGGAACTACCCGGGCCTCTTTCCGCACTAAGGGCCAGGTATTTTCCCATAAGCAGGCAGAGAAGACTGTGGTGAAGGGTACAACCAGCTCGCGGGCACATTGTTTCAAAACGTGTGGGCTGATGTTGTCGGGACCGGTAGCTTTTTGTACATAGAGCCCCTGCAGCAGACGCTCGACAAGCCCCTGCGTCACCTCCACCTTGGTTACAGTCTCTCTGCACTGCTGCTCCAGAAGAGGCGGTGACCTTTCAGGGTCGTCCACCTCCATCTTCCCGGCGAAAAGGGTGGCCAGCAGCTGGGCTTTGTCCTTGCTGCTGGTGGCCACCGTTCCGTCGGGCCTTGTGAGAGGAGGGACAGTGTCTTGACGGTTGAGGCCCTGTCTGCCCTTAACAAGGGACCACCAAGTCTTGTTGCCCACTCTAGGGCCTCCTAGCTGGCGCCGCAGGTCCTCCTCCCACCTCCCTACAGCCCACCGGCAGGTCGTCACCATCCTCTTGCAGGCCGCACGATGTAGGTCTTTGTTGCGCTGAGTAGGACTCTGCTTGTAGCGGAGCCACGCAGAATACTTCGCCTCGGCGGCAACGCGGCAGCGGTAGCCAAACCAAGGCTGGTCCGTTGGTCTGGCGACGAACTCACGGTGGGGCACGTGTTGCTCCTGGAGCTGGAAGTGAAGGCTCGCGCCTGTACCTCCGCTCCACCCTGCAGGATGGAAGGCCAGTCAGTCCTGCGCAGGTCTCGGCGAAGAGAGCCCCAGTCTGCCCTATCCCATAGCCAGACTGTGCGAGTGGTGGCTTCGTCACGAGCCACACCCATGTCCACCTGGGTCAGGACAGCATGGTGGTCAGAGCTGCCCACGAGACCCAGCTGGTGGCAGCTGAGTGTGTCCTCCTCCAGGTCGGATATGACGGGGTCCAGGGTCCCGCCCCGCTTATGAGTGGGGAAGGTCACATGGTCCTTCAGGCCCTGCACCGTCAGGAGGTTCTCGTAGGCGTCGCGCTCCAGGTAGTGGTTGAGGTCGCCCACAAGCAAGATACGAGTATGTTGGCAGCGGTGAGTCACAAGGAGGACATCTAGGGCCTCCTTGAGGTACAGGGCCGGTACATGGCGCACAGCAGGAGGGCAGAGTGGTTGGCCAGCACAACCCGGAAGAACATCACTTCCAGCTGAAGCGGCGTGTCCACGTCGAGTTGTTGTGCCTGCACTCCCTCCCTGAAGCAGACAGCCACTCCGCCTCCAGCTCTATCCTGTCGGTCTCTCCTGGTCCAGTGAGTGTAGCCACCTATTTTGCCGAAGGATGGCTCCACCTCTCCGTTCAGCCAGGTCTCCGTCACCACAACTGCATCTGCACCGTGTCGTGTGGGTTAGGTCTCCGATGTTCGTTGGGAGACCACGCACATTGGCGGAGATAACCTTGAATTGGTGGCGGTGGCAGTCGGGCCTTACCATATTGGAGGGAGTTGTGGTCCTGCCTGAAGGGGTGTGACAGGGCTTAGTTGGGGGTACCGAAGGCCGGGCGGGTTCCATTGCTAGCCCTGAGTGTGGCCCCAGTTAACAGGCTGAGCTGAGCTCTCTCTCTCTCTCTCTCTCTCTCTCTCTCTCTCTCTCTCTCTCTCTCTCTCTCTCTCTCTCTCTCTCTCTCTCTCTCTCTCTCTCTCTCTCTCTCTCTCTCTCATGTTCTCTCTCTCTCTCTCTCTCTCTCTCTCTCTCTCTCTCTCTCTCTCTCTCTCTCTCTCTCTCTCTCTCTCTCTCTCTCTCTCTCTCTCTCTTTCTCATGTTCTCTCTCTCTCTCTCTCTCTCTCTCTCTCTCTCTCTCTCTCTCTCTCTCTCTCTCTCTCTCTCTCTCTCTCTCTCTCTCTCTCTCTCTCTCTCATGTTCTCTCTCTCTCATGTTCTCTCTCATGTTCTCTCTCTCTCTCTCTCTCTCTCTCTCTCTCTCTCTCTCTCTCTCTCTCTCTCTCTCTCTCTCTCTCTCTCTCTCTCTCTCTCTCTCTCTCTCTCTCTCTCTCTTATGTTCTCTCTCTCTCTCTCTCTCTCTCTCTCTCTCTCTCTCTCTCTCTCTCTCTCTCTCTCTCTCTCTCTCTCTCTCTCTCTCTCTCTCTCTCTCTCTCTCTCTCTCTCTCTCTCTCTCTCTCTCTCTCTCTCTCTCTCTCTCTCTCTCTCTCTCTCTCTCTCTCTCTCTCTCTCTCTCTCTCTCTCTCTCTCTCTCTCTCTCTCTCTCTCTCTCTCTCTCTCTCTCTCTCTCTCTCTCTCTCTCTCTCTCTCTCTCTCTGTCTCTCTCATGCTCTCTCTCATGCTCTCTCTCTCTCTCTCTCTCTCTCTCTCTCTCTCTCTCTCTCTCTCTCTCTCTCTCTCTCTCTCTCTCTCTCTCTCTCTCTCTCTCTCTCTCTCTCTCTCTCTCTCTCTCTCTCTCTCTCTCTGTCTCTCTCATGCTCTCTCTCATGCTCTCTCTCTCTCTCTCTCTCTCTCTCTCTCTCTCTCTCTCTCTCTCTCTCTCTCTCTCTCTCTCTCTCTCTCTCTCTCTCTCATGCTCTTTTTTATTTTTTTTATTTATACAAATCTACATTGTATGTGTTTACAGAGTTGCTGTACATATACTTTACATATTTCATACAACAATTTAGGCTAAAGAAGTCACTGTTAATGCCTTCTATCTGAAAGCCTCTCTCTGTTTGTCTGTTGCAACCACACACTCACTGCAGTCTTGAACTGCTGCCTGGTCCAGCCCTCAACACTTGGCTGCACGGTAACAAACTCGTTCCACCAGCCAATGTATGTGTTCAGAAACTGTCTTTGATGGTGCCACGTTCTGCACCTGGGCTGGTGCAGCTCCCCAGGGGCACGTGTGACAGCTCTGGTGGTGACTTCGGCATGTCGGGCAGGCTGCCGGAGAGCCTGTAGGTGCGGCACCCGTTGCTGTTGCACCTTGAACATGACGGTGAGGCCCGCCACGTCTCGTTGGTGCTGGAGGGTGTGCAGTGCAGGCTGAAGGCCGAGCTCACTGTTCCTGATGAGTCTCGCCGCTCGGTCCTGCACCTTGTCCAGGAGAGCTAGGTGCTTGTTTTTTTTTTTTTTTTTTTTTTTTTTTTATGTAGGAAGGACACTGGCCAAGGGCAACAAAAATCTAATAAAAAAAATGCCCACTGAAATGCCAGTCCCTAAAAGGGTCAAAGCAGTGGTCAAAAATTAGTGGATAAGTGTCTTGAAACCTCCCTCTTGAAGGAATTCAAGTCATAGGAAGGTGGAAATACAGAAGCAGGCAAGGAGTTCCAGAGTTTACCAGAGAAAGGGATGAATGATTGAGAATACTGGTTAACTCTTGCGTTAGAGAGGTGGACAGAATAGGAGTGAGAGAAAGAAGAAAGTCTTGTGCAGCGAGGCCGCGGAAGGAGGGGAGGCATGCAGTTAGCAAGATCAGAAGAGCAGTTAGCATGAAAATAGCGGTAGAAGACAGCTAGAGATGCAACATTGCGGCGGTGAGAGAGAGGCTGAAGACAGTCAGTTAGAGGAGAGGAGTTGATGAGACGAAAAGCTTTTGATTCCACCCTGTCTAGAACAGCAGTATGAGTGGAACCCCCCAGACATGTGAAGCATACTCCATACATGGACGGATAAGGCCCTTGTACAGAGTTAGCAGCTGGGGGGTGAGAAAAACTGGCGGAGACGTCTCAGAACACCTAACTTCATAGAAGCTGTTTTAGCTAGAGATGAGATGTGAAGTTTCCAGTTCAGATTATAAGTAAAGGACAGACCGAGGATGTTCAGTGTAGAAGAGGGGGACAGTTGAGTGTCATTGAAGAAGAGGGGATAGTTGTCTGGAAGATTGTGTCGAGTTGATAGATGGAGGAATTGAGTTTTTGAGGCATTGAACAATACCAAGTTTGCTCTGCCCCAATCAGAAATTTTAGAAAGATCAGAAGTCAGGCGTTCTGTGGCTTCCCTGCGTGATATGTTTACCTCCTGAAGGGTTGGACGTCCATGAAAAGACGTGGAAAAGTGCAGGGTGGTATCATCAGCATAGGAGTGGATAGGACAAGAAGTTTGGTTTAGAAGATCATTAATGAATAATAAGAAGAGAGTGGGTGACAGGACAGAACCCTGAGGAACACCACTGTTAATAGATTTAGGAGAAGAACAGTGACCGTCTACCACAGCAGCAATAGAACGGTCAGAAAGGAAACTTGAGATGAAGTTACAGAGAGAAGGATAGAAACCGTAGGAGGGTAGTTTGGAAATCAAAGCTTTGTGCCAGACTCTATCAAAGGCTTTTGATATGTCCAAGGCAACAGCAAAAGTTTCACCAAAGTCTCTAAAAGAGGATGACCAAGACTCAGTAAGGAAAGCCAGAAGATCACCAGTAGAGCGGCCTTGACGGAATCCATACTGGCGATCAGATAGAAGGTTGTGAAGTGATAGATGTTTAAGAATCTTCCTGTTGAGGATAGATTCAAAAACTTTAGATAAGCAGGAAATTAAAGCAATAGGACGGTAGTTTGAGGGATTAGAGCGGTCACCCTTTTTAGGAACAGGTTGAATGTATCCAAACTTCCAGCAAGAAGGAAAGGTAGATGTTGACAGACAGAGCTGAAAGAGTTTGACTAGGCAAGGTGCAAGCACGGAGGCACAGTTTCGGAGAACAATAGGAGGGACCCCATCAGGTCCATAAGCCTTCTGAGGGTTTAGGCCAGCGAGGGCATGGAAAACATCATTACGAAGAATTTTAATACGAGGCATGAAGTAGTCAGAGGGTGGAGGAGAGGGAGGAACAAGCCCAGAATCGTCCAAGGTAGAGTTTTTAGCAAAGGTTTGAGCAAAGAGTTCAGCTTTAGAAATAGATGTGATAGCAGTGGTGCCATCTGGTTGAAGTAGAGGAGGGAAAGAAGAAGAAGCAAAGTTATTGGAGATATTTTTGGCTAGATGCCAGAAATCACGAGGGGAGTTAGATCTTGAAAGGTTTTGACATTTTCTGTTAATGAAGGAGTTTTTGGCTAGTTGGAGAACAGACTTGGCATGGTTCCGGGCAGAAATATAAAGTGCATGAGATTCTGGTGAAGGAAGGCTTAAGTACCTTTTGTGGGCCACCTCTCTATCATGTATAGCACGAGAACAAGCTGTGTTAAACCAAGGTTTAGAAGGTTTAGGACGAGAAAAGAGTGAGGAATGTACGCCTCCATGCCAGACACTATCACCTCTGTTATGCGCTCAGCACACAAAGACGGGTCTCTGACACGGAAGCAGTAGTCATTCCAAGGAAAATCAGCAAAATACCTCCTCAGGTCCCCCCAACTAGCAGAGGCAAAACGCCAGAGGCACCTTCGCTTAGGGGGATCCTGAGGAGGGATTGGAGTGATAGGACAAGATAAAGATATGAGATTGTGATCGGAGGAGCCCAACGGAGAAGAAAGGGTGACAGCATAAGCAGAAGGATTAGAGGTCAGGAAAAGGCCAAGAATGTTGGGCGTATCTCCAAGACGGTCAGGAATACGAGTAGGGTGTTGCACCAATTGCTCTAGGTCATGGAGGATAGCAAAGTTGTAGGCTAGTTCACCAGGATGGTCAGTGAAGGGAGAGGAAAGCCAAAGCTGGTGGTGAACATTGAAGTCTCCAAGAATGGAGATCTCTGCAAAAGGGAAGAGGGTCAGAATGTGCTCCACTTTGGAAGTTAAGTAGTCAAAGAATTTCTTATAGTCGGAGGAGTTAGGAGAGAGGTATACAGCACAGATAAATTTAGTATGAGAATGACTCTGTAGTCGTAGCCAGATGGTGGAAAACTCGGAAGATTCAAGAGCGTGGGCAGGAGAGCAGGTTAAATCATTGCGCACATAAACGCAGCATCCAGCTTTGGATCGAAAATGAGGATAGAGAAAGTAGGAGGGAACAGAAAAGGGGCTACTGTCAGTTGCCTCAGACACCTGAGTTTCAGTGAGGAAAAGAAGATGAGGTTTAGAAGAGGAGAGGTGGTGTTCTACAGATTGAAAATTAGATCTTAGACCGCGAATGTTGCAGAAGTTAATGAAGAAAAAGTTGAGGGGGGTGTCAAGACACTTAGGGTCGTCGACGGAAAGGCAGTCCGACCTGGGGACATTTATGGTCCCCTCCCCAGATGGGGACTCCGAGGCTGGTGTAGGAGTCGCCATGATTTTAAAATTTTTTGAGTGAAGGGTGTGTGTGTTATTAGGTGCTTGTAGTTTTGTGTGGAGGAAGAGAGTTGTCTTTAGAGGGCAGGCTGTGACTACCCCCTTGTGTTGTGAGACACAAAGGGAAACGTTCAGTGAGGTCACAGCTGGGTTTAATGATAAGTTCACAGCACCCCCTGAACAGTGCTTTAGACCTCACTGGGAGTAATTATCGTTTCGGCAGGTGTCTACTGCCTCCTCCTTGCCGCGCCGCCCCAGGCCAGGCACGCGTACTCCAAGGAGGAGCGGACCTGCGCCTTGTAGAGTAACTCCAGTCCCTTGGCGTCAAGGAGATAGGAGATTCTCCTCAGGGATGCCAGCTTCCCTGAGGCCTCTCTGGCGAGTCGCTCCACGTGGGTTCTGAAGGTCAACTTACGGTCGTAAGTGATCACCAGCACCTCCAGCTCATCCCGCGGCGTCAGTGTCTCCCCGTTGAAGGTGAGGCGCGGGGCTCTACTTGTCCTGTTGATAGTGAGCTGCTGGGTTTTGTGAGCAGCAAACTTTACTTGCCACTTCCTTCCCCAGGCTGCAACACGGCTCAGGGTGGCGTTGATGTCGTGGTTGGCTGCAGCTTCCTCCTCCAGTCCGTAGCTGTGGGATAGTGTTATGTCATCTGCAAACGCCTTCGCGGTAGGAACGAGGTGCATCAGATCATTGACATACACATTCCACAGCAAAGCGCCGAGGCAGCTCCCTTGAGGAACACCTGCCCTTATGGGCTGTGGATTTGATTCCCGCCCATTGATGATTACTTTGAGATGTCTGTCTCTCAAGTAATTCTCAAAGAGCTGGAGGAGAGCCCCGTCCACGCCTATAGCACGGAGCTTTGTGGTGAGGGCTGCGTGCCACACTTTGTCGAACGCCCCCTCGATGTCAAGAGCCACGACAGCCGTGGTCTTCCCTTGGTCCAGGGCCCCACTCCACTCCGTCGAGAGGAGCAGGTGCAGGTCTGCCGCCGACCTCCCCTGCCTGAACCCAAACTGTCTGTTGCTCAGCAGGTGGTGCCTCTCGAGGTGCCGCGTGACTCTCGAGGCCACAACAGTTTCCAGCACTTTGCTCAGCACAGGCAGCAGGGACACGGGTCTGTAGTTTTTTGCCTCTGTCTTTGCATTTTTCTTGTGCAGAGGCACCACACTACTCCCCTTCCACATTTCAGGCCATGTGGCGTTGCTGAGGCAGTGGTTAAAGAGTGAAGCGAGTGGGCGCGCCAGCTCCGCAGCACACTGTCGGAGTACGCGGGGACTAATGTCCTGTGGCGCCACCGCTTTTTTCTCGTCCAAGTTTACGAGTATCACTTTCACTTCCACTTCATTTGTGTTCACTGTCTCTAGTGTTTCTTTCACGATTTGAGGGAATAGCGGAGATGGTCTTTCAGGGTCGGGGATGCACATTTTTTCGGCGAAGTGCTTGGCCAGGAGGTCCGCTTTGTCACGAGCAGTGTGGGCAATGCTGCCGTCTGCCCGGTGGAGTGCAGGTATGGAAGTGCCCCGCGACTCACCCTGCTGGTCCTTGACAAGGCTCCACCACTGTTTACAACCAACCTGGCCTCCTCTTAGCTTACTCTTGAGGTTAGCTTTCCACTGCTCCACTGCCCATGTTTGCGTGGTATTCATGTGTATTGTTGCCTCTCGGTGCCTTAACCTGTTCCTGGCAGTGGGGTGTCTCTTAAGAGCACGCCAGGCTCGGTGCTTGGCATCAGAGGCAGAGCGGCACGCAGGGCCAAACCAGGGCTGGTCTGATGCCTTGGTTTTGTGGTCCGAGTGCGGCACCCAGCGGGCCTGCAGGACGTGGAGCAGCTGGGTGAGCCGCCTCACCTGCTGGTTAGCGTCGCCATGCAGCACGTCTCCCCAGTCTGTGGTCTTCAGGGCGGCACGGAGGGCATCCCAGTCGGCGGCCTCCCACCTCCAGAGGGTGCGGGTAAAGCTCTCCTCTCGTGGTGTCCTGAATTGTATCCTGGTGAGGACAGCCACGTGGTCTGAGGTGCCCACAAAGTCGAGTGGATAACACTGTACTGTGTGGGGAGGGAGGTCCGTCACTACTGGGTCCAGGGATGACTCAGACCTGTGCGTGGGGAAGGTGACATAATTATGCATGTCGTGCACAACCAGTAGGGAGTTAGAAGCGTCTCTCACCGTGTGCTGGTTCAGGTCGCCAATCACTACTACACTGTCACACTGATTGGCCGTCATGAAAGTGTCTAAGTTTTCTGACAGGTAGTCTAGCAACACTGTTCCCTGCGATGGAGGCCGATAGCAGCCCACACACAACAGACCTTTCCCGTTACTGTCCGTTATTTTTAATGCCAGGAGCTCAAGTTCCCCGGGCACGGGCGTGGGAGGCTCTACCACCTGAGCACTGACCGTCTCTTTGTAGCAGAAGGCCACGCCCCCGCTTTGTGTAGAGCGGTCTTTCCTTACCCAG
>NC_087172.1:9850915-9873415 GCF_035594125.1 Scylla paramamosain
ACAGGCAGGCAGTCCTTGCAGTATAGGTCCTGAGGTGCTGACTAGACCGTGACCTTGGTACGTCCACAAGCTGATCAGTGGTGGACACCATCCTCGTATCCCTCCTGGCAGCTCGCAGTGGTAGCCTCAGTCTGGTCAGGTGTGGCACTTCCTGTACCTGGGCCTTGTGGAGCACCACAAGTGCTCCGACATCCCGCCGGTGTTCCAGGGAGTCCAGGGAAGCCAGGTCCTGTGATGGTGGCTGGAGGTGGTTGCCCTCCACCAGCCGCATGACTCTCCGCTCAACTTTGTTCAGTTTCCTCATATGCGTGGGTGCACTAGACATCCATGACAGGGCAGCGTACTCCAGGTACTCCACACGCGCCCTTCCATATCAAAGAGGGGGGCAGCTGTAGATCAGGACACTACCATCGCCTACGTCTTGTTGGGTTGACTGCCATCGCTCACCTCACTCCTTTATCAGGTTGAGTTTATGACTAAACTCAACAGCTACTTGCCGGCTGTTCTGACGTCTGTAGGAGTGGGAGAGTCGTCAGCATAGGCAGATATATCCGGCACGAGCTGCAGCAGGTCGTCCACGTACAGGTTCTGCAGGATCGGGCCCAGTACAGAGCCCTGTGGAATAGATGCACGCACCGCAGGGAAGGCAATGCCTGACCATTCACGACAACGTGAAGAGTCCTGTCCTGGAGGTAATTACTCAGTAGGTATAGTAGGTCGCCCTGGATGCCCTTTGCACGCAGCTTCTCTAGCAGGCCAGTGTGCCACACCCAGTCAAAGGCTCCTGCTATGTCCAAGGTGACTACCAGGGTGTTCAGAGTATCATTGAGGGCATCTTGTCAGTCGCGAGAAAGGAGTAGGAGGAGGCCTGAGGTGGACTGTCCAGCTCTGAAATCAAACTGCTGGTTCGAGAGGAGGCTGTTATCAGGTGGCAACATATTTCCACCGCCACAATCCTCTTGAACACCTTGCCCACCACACACAGTAGGGAGATTGGCCTGTAGTTGCCTGGATCAGACTTGGCGTTCCTCTTGTGGACTGGCACCACGCGTGCCTCCTTCCACACCAAGGGCCAAGTGTTTTCTTCCAGGCAGGCCGTGAAGACCTATGAGAGCAGCCCTGCCAGCTCACTTGCGCAGTGCTTCAGGGTCCATGGGCTGACGTCGTCTGGCCCTGCGGCCTTTCTAATGTCGACTTCTTTCAGCAGGAGCTCCACCTTCTCCCTCGTCACCTCCAGGGTGGTGACCATCACGGCTGCTTCCTGTTCCAGGCGTGGGGGAGCCCTCCAGGGGTCGTCGACGGTCATCTTCGCCACGAAGTGCTCAGCCAGCGGCTCTGCCTTGTCCCGGCTGTTGGATGCATAAGAGCCATCTAGCCTGGTGAGGGAAGGAATGGCTTCCTGACGGTTTAGACCCTGCCTCTCCTTCACAAGGGTCCACCAGGTCTTATTTCCAACTCCAGACACGCACAGCTTGGCTCGGAGGCCTGTCTCCCACCTCCTTTTTCCCACTTGCTGGTTGCCTCCATGTGCCTGCATGCCTTATGGTGGAGGTTCTTGTTTCTTTGTGAAGGGTTCCTCTTTTACCGGAGCCAGACAGAGTATTCCTCTCAGCAGCTAGGTGACAGCGATAGCCAAAGTAGGGGAGGTCTGAGGGCTTGGAGGTGAAGCAGCGGCGTGGGACATGTTTTTCCTGCAGAGCAAATATGCGCGCGGTGATGGATCGTGCTTTGTACTCTGCTTCTCCAGAGAGCAGACTGTTCCAGTTAGTCATTCACGGAGCTTGACGCAGAGAGGCCCAGTCGACTTGATCCCACAGCCAAGTGGAGCGGATTGTGGCCTTATCACGTGCCGCACTCACGTTTATGTGATTCAGGACTGCATAGTGGTCTGAGCTGCCCACAGGCCCAAGCTGATGGCAGACAACAGCCCCCTCCTGCACATCAATCAATAGTACCTTCTAGATTAGACTGACCTTTAGGATTAATGTTAAATATTTCCCCACCCCCCTCTGTACATTTTCAGTTTGTTAACTGCCTAAATAATAAACCGTTTATTATTATTATTATTATTATTATTATAGGGTCAAGCGACCCTCCCAGCACGTGGGTACATCCTGTGTGGCACGTGTTGCTGCTGCAGTGTGCAGAGGACAGTAGTGAGGGCGGTGGTGTCATGGTGCTGTGAATATTGAGTCCCAGTCTGTCAGGATTAGGGCCTGCTGCATAGCCACCCAGTCAGCGTGGTCCCACAGCAAGGTGACTTGTTGATGATCCTCATCACCCACCGGGGCAACGCGGATGGTTGCGAGCACGGTATGATGGTCAGAGCTGTCCACACAGTCGAGAGGGCGACACTGAACACATTCTTGAGGTAGGTCCGTCAGCACTGGGTCCAGTGCAGTGCAGGGTCTCTCTCTCTCTCTCTCTCTCTCTCTCTCTCTCTCTCTCTCTCTCTCTCTCTCTCTCTCTCTCTCAAGGCAGTAGACGTAGTATACATGGTTTTTCAGAAGGCCTTGATAAGGTACCCTTCAAGCGATTAATGTTGAAAGTCTTTGCCCCTCTCTCTCTCTCTCTCTCTCTCTCTCTCTCTCTCTCTCTCTCTCTCTCTCTCTCTCTCTCTCTCTCTCTCTCTCTCTCTCTCTCTCTCTCTCTCTCTCTCTCTCTCTCTCTCTCTCTCTCTCTCTCTCTCTCTCTCTCTCTCTCTCTCTCTCTCTCTCTCTCTCTCTCTCTCTCTCTCTCTCTCTCTCTCTCTCTCTCTCTCTCTCTCTCTCTCTCTCTCTCTCTCTCTCTCTCTCTCTCTCTCTCTCTCTCTCTCTCTCTCTCTCTCTCTCTCTCTCTCTCTCTCTCTCTCTCTCTCTCTCTCTCTCTCTCTCTCTCTCTCTCTCTCTCCCTTTTTTTTTTTTTAAACAAATATTTACAGAAAGGCTTAAAATTCCACGTTGAGTGTGGAATTATTTAAAAAGCCTATGATAGTATTTTTTACAGGAATAACACTATACATGCTTAACATAAAGATTATAATGTTAATACAATAAAATAATAAAAATTTAAAGCGCCGGTGGGGACAAATGCGTGCTACGCCAGCTGTGGGCTGCCAGCTTCACCTGGTGCGTGGACATGTCCTGCACTTGGGGCGTGGCCGCCGTGAACATGTTCCACAGCCGCGAAGTCCTGGCTGTGTAGGTGCGCTGATGTTGGCTAGAGCGAGATCGAGGCACCTTCACTAGCTCGTCGCTACTGGCTGCAGCTCTGGTGCACCTCTGTACTGTGTGTGGCAGCAGCCTCAGGGGGTCAAGGTGAGGGACCCTCTGCACCTGAGTTTTGTGGCACACCACTAGTGCCGACACGTCCCGGCGGTGCTCCAGTGACGTTACTGGTGGTGGGTGCTGTTGGTCCTCATCGGTGGCCACCAAGCGCAGGGCTCGCCGCTGCACAGCATCCAGTCTCTGCATGTGGGTGGCGGCACTCGACATCCAGGACAGGGCACCGTACTCCATACATGGGCGTATCTGTGCCCTGTATAGCGTGAGGATGTCTCGTGGGTCGAGGGTGTTCGCCATCCTACGCAGGGCAGAGACTCGGAGAGAGGTCTGGCGGGCGACGACACTGATGTGGTGATCGAAGCGTAGGCCGCGGTCCACAGACACGCCCAGGATCTTGATATAATCCTGAAGTGGCAGGCTCTTGCCTCCAAAACGCAGCTGTCCTGAGACTGCGTGTGAAGCACCTGGGGACCACGAGATGACCATCGCCTGCGTCTTCTCATGAGCGAAGTTAACCTGCCACATCTTTCCCCACTGCTCCACCAGTCCGAGCTGCCTGTTCAGCTCAGTGACGGCACGCTGACTGTCGAGGCGGCAGTAGGAGCGGGAGAGTGTGCAGTCGTCGGCGTATGCTGCCACAGATGACAGCTGCCGGAGGAGGTCGTCGATGTATATGTTCCATAGGACTGGGCCCAAGACGGAGCCTTGTGGAACTGAGGCCCGGACAGGTGAAGGCCTTGATGACTGCCCGTTGACTAATACCTGAAGGGTCCTACCCTGGAGGTAATCTTCTAGCAGCATTAACAGGTCACCTTGGACACCCTTGGCGCAAAGCTTTTCAATGAGCCCCGCGTGCCAGACCCTGTCAAAAGCCCCAGCAATGTCCAGGTCCACCACAAGGGTGTCCAAGCCTTCTTCCAGGGCGTCTTGCCAGTCCTTGGAGAGGATGAGGAGGAGGTCTGCGGTGGATCTGCCAGGCCTGAAGCCAAACTGCTTGTCTGAGAGGAGGTGGTTCTCGCTCAGGTGTTGGCAGATGGCAGCAGCCACTATTTTCTCCAGCAACTTGCCCATCACTGAGAGCAGGGAGATGGGTCTGTAGTTGTTGGGCTCAGACCTTGAGTTTTTCTTATGGACTGGGACCACACGCGCTTCCTTCCATACTGAGGGCCACTTCTTCTCCCTCAGGCAAGATGTGAAGACGGTGGTGAGAGGAGCTGACAGCTCTCTAGCGCATTGCTTGAGGAGCCGTGGGCTGACGTCATTCGGGCCTGTGGCTTTACCCACATCCACCGCACCGAGTAGCCGCTCAACCTGCTCTGCCGTCACCAAGACAGTGGTGACAGTGCAATCAGTTTCCGGGGCCAGCTGTGGTACAGGTCGTGCCGAGTCGTCAACCTTCATCTTGTTGGCGAAAAGCTCGGCGAGGAGTGTGGCCTTGTCTGCACTGCTCGTGGCGGGGGATCCGTCAGGTCTGGTGAGTGGAGGAAGAGTCTCGCGGTGACATGCTCCTTGCTGCTCCTTTACCAGATTCCACCAGGTCTTGTTGCCAACACCTGGGCCACTGAGCTTTCGCCTTCTGTCCTCTCTCTCTCTCTCTCTCTCTCTCTCTCTCTCCCTCTTTCTCTTTCCCCCCCTCTCTCTCTCTCTCTCTCTCTCTCTCTCTCTCTCTCTCTCTCTCTCTCTCTCTCTCTCTCTCTCTCTCTCTCTCTCTCTCTCTCTCTCTCTCTCTCTCTCTCTCTCTCTCTCTCTCTCTCTCTCTCTCTCTCTCTCTCTCTCTCTCTCTCTCTCTCTCAAGGCAGTAGGCGTAGTGTACATGGTTTTTCAGAAGGCCTTGATAAGGTACCCTTCAAGCGATTAATGTTGAAAGTCTGTGCCTCTCTCTCTCTCTCTCTCTCTCTCTCTCTCTCTCTCTCTCTCTCTCTCTCTCTCTCTCTCTCTCTCTCTCTCTCTCTCTCTCTCTCTCTCTCTCTCTCTCAAGGCAGTAGACGTAGTGTACATGGTTTTTCAGAAGGCCTTTGATGAGGTATCCTTCAAGCGATTAATATTGAAAGTCTGTGCCTTAGGTATTCAGGGTGAAATAAGTCGTTGGATAGAGAACTGGCTAAGGGAGAGAAGACATAAGAACATAAGAACATAAGAAATAAGGGAAGCTGCAAGAAGCGACCAGGCTTACACGTGGCAGTCCCTGTATGAAACACTCCTACCTATTTCCACCTATCATCCCCATCCATAAACTTGTCTAATCTTCTCTTAAAGCTCTCTAGTGTCCTAGCACTAACTACATGATTACTGAGTCCGTTCCACTCATCTACCACTCTATTCGAGAACCAATTTTTTCCTATCTCCTTCCTAAAACCTAAATTTTTCAAGCTTGAACCCGTTATTTCTTGTTCTAACCCTGGTTGCTGATCCTAAGAATTTTGCTTACATCTCCCTTGTTATAACCCTTATACCACTTAAAGACCTCTATCAGGTCCCCTCTTAACCTACGTCTCTCTAGAGAATGTAAATTTAACCGCTTCAGCCTCGCTTCGTAAGGAATACTCCTCATCCCCTGTATCCTTTTAGTCATTCTCCTCTGTACTGATTCTAATAGACCTATATCTTTCCTGTAATGTGGGGACCAGAACTGCACAGCGTAGTCTAGATGAGGTCTGACCAGCGCCAAGTATAACTTTAATATTACCTCCGGCCTTCTACTTTTAACACTCCTAAAAATGAATCCTAGTACCCTATTTGCCTTGTTTCTGGCTTCTATGCATTGTTTCCCTAGACGGAGTTCAGAGCTAACTATAACTCCTAAATCTTTCTCGTACCCTGTACCTACCAGAGTTTGGGTGTTTAATGTGTACCTATTGTGTGGGTTTCCTCTACCTACGCTAAGCACTTTGCATTTATTGATATTAAATTGCATTTGCCATCTATCCGTCCATTCATTCATTCTATCTAAGTCTGTCTGCAAGGCGATGGCATCCGCTTCTGACCTAATTAATCTACCTATCTTTGTGTCATCCGCAAATTTACTAACATCGCTATTAATTCCACTATCCAAGTCATTGATATATATTAGAAATAATAATGGCCCTAATACTGATCCCTGTGGCACCCCACTAATGACATGACCCCACTCGGATTTCGAGCCGTTTATTAGCACTCTCTGTCGCCTGTTACCAAGCCATGACCCTATCCAACCTAACACCTTCCCATCTATCCCGTGCGCCCTAACCTTTCTCAGGAGCCTTTGATGGGGCACCTTGTCGAATGCTTTACTAAAGTCCAGATATAAGATATCATAACTATCTCCATTATCTACTGCCTCGTACACCTTACTGTAAAAACTTAACAAGTTTGTCAGGCAAGACTTCCCCTTCGTGAAGCCATGCTGTGACTGATTTATCAAGTTATGTTTGTCTAAATGTTCCCTAATGTTCCTGGCTATTATTGACTCTAACATTTTACCTACAACTGAAGTTAAGCTGACCGGTCTATAATTAGACGCTAAAGTTTTATCCCCTTTCTTAAAGATGGGTACTACATTAGCCTGCCTCCACATTTCTGGTACCTCACCCGACTCCAGTGATTTCCTAAAGACAGAAACTAACGGCTCACTAATAATCTTTTTACATTCCTTCAGTACTCTGGGATATATTTCATCAGGTCCTGGTGACTTGAACTTTTTAGCCTATCTATCTCCTGCTCCACTATCTCCCTAGTTATGGAAATATCCGTCAGCTTCTCATACTCATCTGCTCTAAACACCTGTTCACTATCTGGCATATCCTGCATGTTTTCCTGAGTGAAGACAGTTAAAAAATAATCATTCAGAAGTTTACTAATCTCCTCCCCAGAACTAACCAGCTCCCCATCTGCTGCCTTTAATGGACCTACAGTATCCTTATTTTTCGTCCTGTATACCTGATAAAATCCCTTGGGGTCCGTCTTCGCCTGGCTGGCTACCTTTAATTCATAATTTTCCTTAGCTTTCCTCGTTAACTTCCTGACTGTTCTAACTAATTCATTATACTGTGTCCTTAAAACTTCCTCACCTGCCCTTAATCTCTTATATATACTTCTCTTACGCCCTATATAATGCTTTAACCTAGCAGTCATCCATTTAGGGTCATTTTTTAGTGATCTTATTGTTTTATACGGGATATTTGCTAATTGACCTGTATGAACTTTATCTACGAAATATTTATACAATTCATCTACATTTACTACACCTAAACCCCTCATCTCGTTCCCTACCATCCTCTCCCCTCCCTCATCAACTCGCCTCGACCTTACCTCTCTCATTTCAGCATGACCTGACATTCCAACATACTCACGCCTATCTCCCCCCTTCCTCTTTCCTCCTCCCTTCTGGAGCCTCACCTCACCTCCCTCATCCTGCCTTATCTCTCTGAACTCCGTCCCTGACCTGACCTCACCCTGCATCCCTTGCCAGTCCACTCCTTGGAGGTACCTTTTTAATTCTTCAAAATCTGCTCTCCTAAAGTCAGGTATTTTACTAGTGTTTTTATTTCTAACAGTTTCTTCCCATTCTAGCTTGTACCTAATTTCCCTATGGTCACTGTTACCTAGCTGTCCTCCAACCTCTACCTGCGTGACTGCTTCCTCCCTGTTAGTAAGAATTAAATCTAGAATATTATTCCCCCTTGTGGGTTCTACGACTACCTGTTTTAAAAAATTATCCTGAATTACCTTAAGGAATTCCTCTGCTTCCTTGTTACCCACAATCAGACTCCAGTCGATATTCCTAAAATTAAAATCTCCTACCACACATACCTGACTGTACCTGCCTGCTCTATTTAATTCCTGCCACAGTGAGGTGTTAATTTCCTCTGTACTGGTCGGTGGTCTGTAAACTACCCCTAGTACTACTGACTGCGATCCTTCCTTAATATCTACCCATATCGACTCTGCTTTGTTATCTGTTTTAATTCTATTGTTCATACAGCACTGTAATGTGTCCCTAACGTACAACGCGACACCTCCTCCTCTCCTGTTTTCTCTATCTTTATAGAACATTGTATACCCATCTATCTTAACCTCTGGATCAAATACTTTTCCTGACATATCTAACCAAGTTTCAGTCAAAGCAATGAAACTTGGTTAGATATGTCAGGAAAAGTATTTGATCCAGAGGTTAAGATAGATGGGTATACAATGTTCTATAAAGATGGGTGGTGATTAACTCTCAGGGTGGTGATTAACTCTCAGGCTTCTGGATGGGCTCCAGTTATGAGTGGAATTCCTCAGGGATCTGTTCTTGGTCCACTGCTATTCATCATATACATTAATGATATAGATGAAGGAATTGTCTCCAGAATCTCTAAGTTCGCCGGTGACACGAAGCTAGGATCAGACTTTTCGACTCCGGAGAAAGTAGAACAACTTCAGCTTGATCTCCAAAAGCTGGGAGAGTGGTCAGACAAATGGCAGATGCCATTTAATGCAGCCAGGTGTATGGTCATGCACATTGGATACCGCAATCCCTAATCTGAGTACTTTCTTAAGGGAAAGGCTCTGGAGAGCACTGACTCAGAGAAAGACTTGGGTGTAGTTATTAGCAATGACCTCAAGTTCTCGAAGCAGTGTATAACTGTAGAGAAGAAGGCTCAGAAACTTTTAGGCTACATATAGAGACAGTTTGGATATTGCAACAAAGAAATAGTATTATAAAAGTACGACTCTCTCGTCCGTCCACATTTGGAGTACGCAGTTCAGTTTTGGAGTCCGTAAAGACATCAAAAGACTGGAGAGAGTACAGGCCAGGCCGATCAAATTGATTCCTGAGCTTAGACATATGCCTGAAGGAGTTGAACCTCTTCTCACTGGAGACCAGAAAGCTTTGTGGTCAGCTTATAGAGGTATTTAAGATACTTCGAGGTTTCGACAATGTGGACTACAGGTGCTTGTTCTAGTTGAGTAAGGGCCATACTCGTAACAATGGCTACAAACTCGAACTGAAGCGTTGCAACATAGATCTTTGTGAGAACTTCTTTTCCTACAAAATCTGCAGTCGTTGGAATGCGCTTCTATCAAATGTCGTCAATAGTGACTTTAGAGCAGTTCAAGACCCAACTCGACAAGGTGCTGCCTAGGTTGTAGACTCTCTCTCTCTCTCTCTCTCTCTCTCTCTCTCTCTCTCTCTCTCTCTCTCTCTCTCTCTCTCTCTCTCTCTCTCTCAAGGCAGTAGACGTAGTGTACATGGTTTTTCAGAAGGCCTTGATAAGGTACCCTTCAAGCGATTAATATTGAAAGTCTGTGCCTCTCTCTCTCTCTCTCTCTCCCTCTCTCTCTCTCTCTCTCTCTCTCAAGGCAGTAGACGTAGTGTACATGGTTTTTCAGAAGGCCTTGATAAGGTACCCTTCAAGCGATTAATATTGAAAGTCTGTGCCTCTCTCTCTCTCTCTCTTTCTCTCTCTGGGCATGTGTTTTTAACTTGTTTGAGTCTCTTTCAGTACTCTCCTGTATGGGTCATAAGGCCTTCTGGAGTACTTCTCTCTCTCTCTCTCTCTCTCTCTCTCTCTCTCTCTCTCTCTCTCTCTCTCTCTCTCTCTCTCTCTCTCTCTCTTGTCACGCTCTCATAATGTTCTCTTCTCTCTCTCTCTGTCACATTCTCTCTCTCTCTCTCTCTCTCTCTCTCTCTCTCTCTCTCTCTCTCTCTCTCTCTCTCTCTCTCTCTCTTGTCACGTTCTCTCTCTCTCTCTCTCTCTCTCTCTCTCTCTCTCTCTCTCTCTCTCTCTCTCTCTCTCTCTCTCTCTCTCTCTCTCTCTCTCTCTCTCTCTCTCTCTCTCTCTCTCTCTCTCTCTCTCTCTCTCTCTCTCTCTCTCTCTCTCTCTCTCTCTCTCTCTCTCTCTCTCTCTCTCTCTCTCTCTCTCTCTCTCTCTCTCTCTCTCTCTCTCTCTCTCTCTCTCTCTCTCTCTCTCTCTCTCTCTCTCTCTCTCTCTCTCTCTCTCTCTCTCTCTCTCTCTCTCTCTCTCTCTCTCTCTCTCTCTCTCTCTCTCTCTCTCTCTCTCTCTCTCTCTCTCTCTCTCTCTCTCTCTCTCTCTCTCTCTCTCTCTCTCTCTCTCTCTCTCTCTCTCTCTCTCTCTCTCTCTCTCTCTCTCTCTCTCTCTCTCTCTCTCTCTCTCTCTCTCTCTCTCTCTCTCTCTCTCTCTCTCTCTCTCTCTCTCTCTCTCTCTCTCTCTCTCTCTCTCTCTCTCTCTCTCTCTCTCTCTCTCTCTCTCTCTCTCTCTCTCTCTCTCTCTCTCTCTCTCTCTCTCTCTCTCTCTCTCTCTCTCTCTCTCTCTCTCTCTCTCTCTCTCTCTCTCTCTCTCTCTCTCTCTCTCTCTCTCTCTCTCTCTCTCTCTCTCTCTCTCTCTCTCTCTCTCTCTCTCTCTCTCTCTCTCTCTCTCTCTCTCTCTCTCTCTCTCTCTCTCTCTCTCTCTCTCTCTCTCTCTCTCTCTCTCTCTCTCTCTCTCTCTCTCTCTCTCTCTCTCTCTCTCTCTCTCTCTCTCTCTCTCTCTCTCTCTCTCTCTCTCTCTCTCTCTCTCTCTCTCTCTCTCTCTCTCTCTCTCTCTCTCTCTCTCTCTCTCTCTCTCTCTCTCTCTCTCTCTCTCTCTCTCTCTCTCTCTCTCTCTCTCTCTCTCTCTCTCTCTCTCTCTCTCTCTCTCTCTCTCTCTCTCTCTCTCTCTCTCTCTCTCTCTCTCTCTCTCTCTCTCTCTCTCTCTCTCTCTCTCTCTCTCTCTCTCTCTCTCTCTCTCTCTCTCTCTCTCTCTCTCTCTCTCTCTCTCTCTCTCTCTCTCTCTCTCTCTCTCTCTCTCTCTCTCTCTCTCTCTCTCTCTCTCTCTCTCTCTCTCTCTCTCTCTCTCTCTCTCTCTCTCTCTCTCTCTCTCTCTCTCTCTCTCTCTCTCTCTCTCTCTCTCTCTCTCTCTCTCTCTCTCTCTCTCTCTCTCTCTCTCTCTCTCTCTCTCTCTCTCTCTCTCTCTCTCTCTCTCTCTCTCTCTCTCTCTCTCTCTCTCTCTCTCTCTCTCTCTCTCTCTCTCTCTCTCTCTCTCTCTCTCTCTCTCTCTCTCTCTCTCTCTCTCTCTCTCTCTCTCTCTCTCTCTCTCTCTCTCTCTCTCTCTCTCTCTCTCTCTCTCTCTCTCTCTCTCTCTCTCTCTCTCTCTCTCTCTCTCTCTCTCTCTCTCTCTCTCTTTTGTCACGTTCCCTCTCTCTCTCTCTCTCTCTCTCTCTCTCTCTCTCTCTCTCTCTCTCTCTCTCTCTCTCTCTCTCTCTCTCTCTCTCTCTCTCTCTCTCTCTCTCTCTCTCTCTCTCTCTCTCTCTCTCTCTCTCTCTCTCTCTCTCTCTCTCTCTCTCTCTCTCTCTCTCTCTCTCTCTCTCTCTCTCTCTCTCTCTCTCTCTCTCTCTCTCTCTCTCTCTCTCTCTCTCTCTCTCTCTCTCTCTCTCTCTCTCTCTCTCTCTCTCTCTCTCTCTCTCTCTCTCTCTCTCTCTCTCTCTCTCTCTCTCTCTCTCTCTCTCTCTCTCTCTCTCTCTCTCTCTCTCTCTCTCTCTCTCTCTCTCTCTCTCTCTCTCTCTCTCTCTCTCTCTCTCTCTCTCTCTCTCTCTCTCTCTCTCTCTCTCTCTCTCTCTCTCTCTCTCTCTCTCTCTCTCTCTCTCTCTCTCTCTCTCTCTCTCTCTCTCTCTCTCTCTCTCTCTCTCTCTCTCTCTCTCTCTCTCTCTCTCTCTCTCTCTCTCTCTCTCTCTCTCTCTCTCTCTCTCTCTCTCTCTCTCTCTCTCTCTCTCTCTCTCTCTCTCTCTCTCTCTCTCTCTCTCTCTCTCTCTCTCTCTCTCTCTCTCTCTCTCTCTCTCTCTCTCTCTCTCTCTCTCTCTCTCTCTCTCTCTCTCTCTCTCTCTCTCTCTCTCTCTCTCTCTCTCTCTCTCTCTCTCTCTCTCTCTCTCTCTCTCTCTCTCTCTCTCTCTCTCTCTCTCTCTCTCTCTCTCTCTCTCTCTCTCTCTCTCTCTCTCTCTCTCTCTCTCTCTCTCTCTCTCTCTCTCTCTCTCTCTCTCTCTCTCTCTCTCTCTCTCTCTCTCTCTCTCTCTCTCTCTCTCTCTCTCTCTCTCTCTCTCTCTCTCTCTCTCTCTCTCTCTCTCTCTCTCTCTCTCTCTCTCTCTCTCTCTCTCTCTCTCTCTCTCTCTCTCTCTCTCTCTCTCTCTCTCTCTCTCTCTCTCTCTCTCTCTCTCTCTCTCTCTCTCTCTCTCTCTCTCTCTCTCTCTCTCTCTCTCTCTCTCTCTCTCTCTCTCTCTCTCTCTCTCTCTCTCTCTCTCTCTCTCTCTCTCTCTCTCTCTCTCTCTCTCTCTCTCTCTCTCTCTCTCTCTCTCTCTCTCTCTCTCTCTCTCTCTCTCTCTCTCTCTCTCTCTCTCTCTCTCTCTCTCTCTCTCTCTCTCTCTCTCTCTCTCTCTCTCTCTCTCTCTCTCTCTCTCTCTCTCTCTCTCTCTCTCTCTCTCTCTCTCTCTCTCTCTCTCTCTCTCTCTCTCTCTCTCTCTCTCTCTCTCTCTCTCTCTCTCTCTCTCTCTCTCTCTCTCTCTCTCTCTCTCTCTCTCTCTCTCTCTCTCTCTCTCTCTCTCTCTCTCTCTCTCTCTCTCTCTCTCTCTCTCTCTCTCTCTCTCTCTCTCTCTCTCTCTCTCTCTCTCTCTCTCTCTCTCTCTCTCTCTCTCTCTCTCTCTCTCTCTCTCTCTCTCTCTCTCTCTCTCTCTCTCTCTCTCTCTCTCTCTCTCTCTCTCTCTCTCTCTCTCTCTCTCTCTCTCTCTCTCTCTCTCTCTCTCTCTCTCTCTCTCTCTCTCTCTCTCTCTCTCTCTCTCTCTCTCTCTCTCTCTCTCTCTCTCTCTCTCTCTCTCTCTCTCTCTCTCTCTCTCTCTCTCTCTCTCTCTCTCTCTCTCTCTCTCTCTCTCTCTCTCTCTCTCTCTCTCTCTCTCTCTCTCTCTCTCTCTCTCTCTCTCTCTCTCTCTCTCTCTCTCTCTCTCTCTCTCTCTCTCTCTCTCTCTCTCTCTCTCTCTCTCTCTCTCTCTCTCTCTCTCTCTCTCTCTCTCTCTCTCTCTCTCTCTCTCTCTCTCTCTCTCTCTCTCTCTCTCTCTCTCTCTCTCTCTCTCTCTCTCTCTCTCTCTCTCTCTCTCTCTCTCTCTCTCTCTCTCTCTCTCTCTCTCTCTCTCTCTCTCTCTCTCTCTCTCTCTCTCTCTCTCTCTCTCTCTCTCTCTCTCTCTCTCTCTCTCTCTCTCTCTCTCTCTCTCTCTCTCTCTCTCTCTCTCTCTCTCTCTCTCTCTCTCTCTCTCTCTCTCTCTCTCTCTCTCTCTCTCTCTCTCTCTCTCTCTCTCTCTCTCTCTCTCTCTCTCTCTCTCTCTCTCTCTCTCTCTCTCTCTCTCTCTCTCTCTCTCTCTCTCTCTCTCTCTCTCTCTCTCTCTCTCTCTCTCTCTCTCTCTCTCTCTCTCTCTCTCTCTCTCTCTCTCTCTCTCTCTCTCTCTCTCTCTCTCTCTCTCTCTCTCTCTCTCTCTCTCTCTCTCTCTCTCTCTCTCTCTCTCTCTCTCTCTCTCTCTCTCTCTCTCTCTCTCTCTCTCTCTCTCTCTCTCTCTCTCTCTCTCTCTCTCTCTCTCTCTCTCTCTCTCTCTCTCTCTCTCTCTCTCTCTCTCTCTCTCTCTCTCTCTCTCTCTCTCTCTCTCTCTCTCTCTCTCTCTCTCTCTCTCTCTCTCTCTCTCTCTCTCTCTCTCTCTCTCTCTCTCTCTCTCTCTCTCTCTCTCTCTCTCTCTCTCTCTCTCTCTCTCTCTCTCTCTCTCTCTCTCTCTCTCTCTCTCTCTCTCTCTCTCTCTCTCTCTCTCTCTCTCTCTCTCTCTCTCTCTCTCTCTCTCTCTCTCTCTCTCTCTCTCTCTCTCTCTCTCTCTCTCTCTCTCTCTCTCTCTCTCTCTCTCTCTCTCTCTCTCTCTCTCTCTCTCTCTCTCTCTCTCTCTCTCTCTCTCTCTCTCTCTCTCTCTCTCTCTCTCTCTCTCTCTCTCTCTCTCTCTCTCTCTCTCTCTCTCTCTCTCTCTCTCTCTCTCTCTCTCTCTCTCTCTCTCTCTCTCTCTCTCTCTCTCTCTCTCTCTCTCTCTCTCTCTCTCTCTCTCTCTCTCTCTCTCTCTCTCTCTCTCTCTCTCTCTCTCTCTCTCTCTCTCTCTCTCTCTCTCTCTCTCTCTCTCTCTCTCTCTCTCTCTCTCTCTCTCTCTCTCTCTCTCTCTCTCTCTCTCTCTCTCTCTCTCTCTCTCTCTCTCTCTCTCTCTCTCTCTCTCTCTCTCTCTCTCTCTCTCTCTCTCTCTCTCTCTCTCTCTCTCTCTCTCTCTCTCTCTCTCTCTCTCTCTCTCTCTCTCTCTCTCTCTCTCTCTCTCTCTCTCTCTCTCTCTCTCTCTCTCTCTCTCTCTCTCTCTCTCTCTCTCTCTCTCTCTCTCTCTCTCTCTCTCTCTCTCTCTCTCTCTCTCTCTCTCTCTCTCTCTCTCTCTCTCTCTCTCTCTCTCTCTCTCTCTCTCTCTCTCTCTCTCTCTCTCTCTCTCTCTCTCTCTCTCTCTCTCTCTCTTTTTTTTATTTAAACAAAAATTTACATCAGGCTTAAAACAACGTTTTTTATGCTGTTATTTGAAAAGCCTATACTTAAATGTAAAGAAGAAAATAAATACAAAAGCGAATTCATCCTACTATATATATATATATATATATATATATATATATATATATATATATATATATATATATATATATATATATATATATATATATATATATATATATATATATATATATATATATATATATATATATATATATATATATATATACACACATGATGAACACAGCACTAGTGTGGGAGTTTGTGTTTTACGCCACCTGTGTGCAGCCACTTTCACTTGCTGGAGTGTCATTGTCTGTGTATCACTCGTGGCTGCCGTAAACACATTCTACAGTCTGGAGGTTCTGGCTGTGTAAGAGCGCTGGTGCTGCCTCGAGTAAGATCGAGGCACTTGCACCAGCATGTCACTGGAGGTGGTGGTCCTGGACTCCTTCTGGACAGCTCGTGGTGGGAGCCTTAGCGAGCTGAGATGAGGGACCCGGGCCTTGTGCTGGACCACCAGCGCCGGCACGTCCCGCCGATGCTCCAGCGACGTGACTCCGGTCTGCTCCTCCTGCTGCTGCTGCTGCTGCTGCTGCTGCTGCTGCTGTCCGTCCATCCCCACCAAGCGCACGGCACGTCGTTGCACAGCATCCAGTCTCTGCAAGTGGGTGGGGGCACTCGACATCCAGGACAAGGCACTGTACTCCATACAAGGCCGTATCTGAGCCTTGTACAGTGTGAGGATGCCCCGGGAGTCGAGGTTTCCTGACATCCGACGCAGTGCAGAGACTCGCTGGGAGACCTGGTGGGCAACAGCAGCAACATGGCGGTCAAAGCGCAGGCCACAGTCCACTGTCACTCCCAGCAACTTGACGTGTTCCTGGAGGGGAAGTGCCTGGCCTCCAAAACTCAGACAGCCTGAGACGGCTGGGGAGGCAGCTGGGGACCGTGAGATGACCATGGCCTGCGTCTTTTCTGGAGCGAAGCTGACTTGCCACGCCTCTCCCCACTCCATCACCAGCCTGAGCTGCCTATTCAGCTCTCTAACGGCTCGCTGACTGTCGGAGGGGCAGTAGGAGCGGGAGAGACTGCAGTCGTCGGTGTATGCAAGCAGAGTCGGTATTTGCCACAGGAGGTCATTGATGTATATGTTCCACAGGATCGGGCCCAACACTGAACCCTGTGGAACTGAGGCCTGTATAGGTAACGGCTGGGATGCCTGTCCATTGATGACTACCTGGAGGGTTCTCCCCTGGAGGTAGTCCTCGAGCAGTGCAAGGAGGTTGCCCTGGATACCCTTGGCGCAAAGCTTTTTTACAAGCCCCGCGTGCCAGACCCTATCAAAGGCCCCAGCAATGTCCGGGGCCACCACAAGAGTATCCAGACCTTCGTCCAGGGCATCCTGCCAGCCTTGGGAGAGGAGAGTGAGGAGGTCCGCTGTTGAGCGGCCAGGCCGGAAGCCGAACTGTCTGTCTGAGAGGAGGCGGTGCTCACTCAGGTGATGACAGATGACACCTGCCACTACCTGCTCCAGCAACTTGCCCACCGCGGAGAGCAGCGAGATTGGTCTGTAGTTGCTGGGCTCAGACTTTGAGTTCTTCTTGTGGGCTGGTACCACTCGCGCCTCCTTCCATATAGAGGGCCATCTGTGCTCCATCAGGCAGGCCCTAAAGACGCTGGTGAGAGGACCTGACAGCTCACTGGCGCAGCGTTCGAGGAGCCACGGGCTGATGTCGTCCGGGCCGGTGGCTTTGTTCTCCTCTACTTCCCTCATTAGCCGCTCCACCTGTTCACGTGTCACCTGAACATCGGCGACGGTGTGGTCTGTTTCCTGAGGGAGGTGAGGTGGACGTCTACCCGGATCAGTGACTGACATCTTCTCTTCGAAAAACTCAGCGAGTAGAGAAGCCTTGTCCTCACTGCTGGTGGCTGTTGTCCCGTCCAGCCTTGTTAGTGGAGGAAGAGTGTCGCGGCGGCCTGTTCCTTGCTGCTCCTTGACAAGCCTCCACCAGGTCTTGTGGCCAACCCCTGAGCCACAGAGCTTTCGCCTTATGTCCTCTCGCTGCTGCCGTCTCGCCCACCTACAGGTAGCTGTCACCCGTCTACACGCCACACGATGTTGGGCCCAGTTGTAGTGTGTTGGACGACGTTTGTACCTCACCCAGGCTTCGTGTTTAGCCTCACCAGCCGCTTGGCATCGGTAACCAAACCAAGCAGGGTCACTAGGCCTAACGAGGTACCTTCTGCTGGGGACGTGTTGCTGCTGGAGGGCAAGGAGCTTGGTGGTGAGGGCACGGGCCTTTTCCTCCGCGTTGCCTATCAGTAGGGCGTCCCAGTCCAAGCGAACGATGTCGTGTCTCAGGGATGCCCAGTCAGCCTGCTCCCACAGCCAGATAGTGCGCGGGGCGGCGGCCTCCCTCGCTATATCCAGCTTGACGCGTGCCAGCACGGCATGGTGGTCGGAGGTGCCCACCGTCCCCAGTTGATGGCAGACGATGCTGGAGTCAGGGAGATCTGTTAGCACAGGGTCCAGCGACCCTCCCCTCTCATGTGTAGGGAAGGACACGTGGTTCGTCAGACCCTGCACCATCAGGAGACTGTTAAAGGCATCCTGCTCCAGGTGGAAGTTTAGATCCCCCAGAATCATGACGTGGGAACACTTGTGCCGCTGTAGCATAGTGTCCAGTTCCTCCGTCAGAAAATCCAGCGCTGAACGTCCTTGCCTTGGGGGACGGTACATGACACACAGGAGGAGTCCTGTGCTGTCATTTATCACCACTCTGAAGAACAGCGCCTCCATTCCTTCAGGCAGCACGACGTCAATTTTTTTGAGTTTGGAGGCCGTGTTTGAAGCAGGCAGCCACACCTCCGCCCACTCTATGCTCACGCTCCTTCCTCACCCACTTTGTGTAGCCCGGGATGTTGCCAAACGTCGGCTCCACCTCACCACTGAGCCACGTTTCCGTGAAGGCAATAATGTCCGCGTTGTGTCGGAGGACAAAGTTGTGGGTGAGGTCACCAAGGTTGGTGCGAAGACCCCTCACGTTCGCCGACACAACAGTCAGGTGTCGGCTGAGGTGGCCAGTCTTTTGTTTTTCCTTGGCGCTGGTTTGACTTAGGGCTACCTTGGCAGGGGGAGGCGCGTTACTGCCTTCCCTGCCACATGAGTGGGCTCCAGTCGTGGTGTTGCCTGGGTTGTTGTTGCCATGATGGTGGGCAGGGGTGGAGAGGGGAGTCTCGAAAGGGCAGCTGAGGTTGAGGATTTAACTCTTTTCTCCATCCTTCTGTCAGGACCCTTCTGAGAATCGCTTCCTGTCTTATATCAGCAGTGCGGCTGTAACACACCTCGGATGTGTGTCCGAGGCGGGAGCAGTAGTCGCAGCGTGGTCTGTCTCCACCTCTGACGACCCTTTGGGATTTAAGATGATGTGGGTGGGGCTGGGGTGCGGGAGGGTTGGGTCGCGCACCTGGTGTGGCGGAGTGAGGTCCTAATCGCAGCTGACCTCGTTTCTTCCTCCTCTTGTTGCTGCTCTCTCTCTCTCTCTCTCTCTCTCTCTCTCTCTCTCTCTCTCTCTCTCTCTCTCTCTCTCTCTCTCTCTCTCTCTCTCTCTCTCTCTCTCTCTCTCTCTCTCTCTCTCTGTCTCTCTGTCTCTCTCTCTCTCTCTCTCTCTCTCTCTCTCTCTCTCTCTCTCTCTCTCTCTCTCTCTCTCTCTCTCTCTCTCTCTCTCTCTCTCTCTCTCTCTCTCTCTCTCTCTCTCTCTCTCTCTCTCTCTCTCTCTCTCTCTCTCTCTCTCTCTCTCTCTCTCTCTCTCTCTCTCTCTCTCTCTCTCTCTCTCTCTCTCTCTCTCTCTCTCTCTCTCTCTCTCTCTCTCTCTCTCTCTCTCTCTCTCTCTCTCTCTCTCTCTCTCTCTCTCTCTCTCTCTCTCTCTCTCTCTCTCTCTCTCTCTCTCTCTCTCTCTCTCTCTCTCTCTCTCTCTCTCTCTCTCTCTCTCTCTCTCTCTCTCTCTCTCTCTCTCTCTCTCTCTCTCTCTCTCTCTCTCTCTCTCTCTCTCTCTCTCTCTCTCTCTCTCTCTCTCTCTCTCTCTCTCTCTCTCTCTCTCTCTCTCTCTCTCTCTCTCTCTCTCTCTCTCTCTCTCTCTCTCTCTCTCTCTCTCTCTCTCTCTCTCTCTCTCTCTCTCTCTCTCTCTCTCTCTCTCTCTCTCTCTCTCTCTCTCTCTCTCTCTCTCTCTCTCTCTCTCTCTCTCTCTCTCTCTCTCTCTCTCTCTCTCTCTTGACGTTCCCTCTCTCTCTCTCTCTCTCTCTCTCTCTCTCTCTCTCTCTCTCTCTCTCTCTCTCTCTCTCTCTCTCTCTCTCTCTCTCTCTCTCTCTCTCTCTCTCTCTCTCTCTCTCTCTCTCTCTCTCTCTCTCTCTCTCTCTCTCTCTCTCTCTCTCTCTCTCTCTCTCTCTCTCTCTCTCTCTCTCTCTCTCTCTCTCTCTCTCTCTCTCTCTCTCTCTCTCTCTCTCTCTCTCTTGACGTTCCATCTCCTCTCTCTCTCTCTCTCTCTCTCTCTCTCTCTCTCTCTCTCTCTCTCTCTCTCTCTCTCTCTCTCTCTCTCTCTCTCTCTTTTTTTATTTAAACAAAAATTTACATCAGGCTTAAAACAACACCTTTTTTATGCTGTTATTTGAAAAGCCTATACTTAAATGTAAAGAAGAAAATATATACAAAAAAGCGAACTCATCCTACTATATATATATATATATATATATATATATATATATATATATATATATATATATATATATATATATATATATATATATATATATATATACATATATACACATGATTAACACAGCACTAGTGTGGGAGGTTGTGTTTTTCGCCACCTGTGTGCAGCCACTTTCACTTGCTGAAGTGTCATTGTCTGTGTATCACTCGTGGCTGCCGTAAACACATTCCACAGTCTGGAGGTTCTGGCTGTGTAAGAGCGCTGGTGCTGCCTCGAGTAAGATCGAGGCACTTGCACCAGCATGTCACTGGAGGTGGTGGTCCTGGACTCCCTCTGGACAGCTCGTGGTGGGAGCCTTAGCGAGCTGAGATGAGGGACCTCCAGAACCCGGGCCTTGTGCTGGACCACCAGCCCCGACACGTCCCGCCGATGCTCCAGCGACGTGACTCCGGTCTGCTCCTCCTGCTGCTGCTGCTGCTGCTGTCCGTCCATCCCTACCAAGCGCAGGGCACGGCGTTGCACAGCATCCAGTCTCTGCAAGTGGGTGGGGGCACTCGACATCCAGGACAAGGCACTGTACTCCATACAAGGCCGTATCTGAGCCTTGTACAGTGTGAGGATGCCCCGGGAGTCGAGGTTTCCTGACATCCGACGCAGTGCAGAGACTCGCTGGGAGACCTGGTGGGCAACAGCAGCAACATGGCGGTCAAGGCGCAGGCCACAGTCCACTGTCACTCCCAGCAACTTGACGTGTTCCTGGATGGGAAGTGTCTGGCCTCCAAAACTCAGACAGCCTGAGAGGGCTGGGGAGGCAGCTGGGGACCGTGAGATGACCTCTCTCTCTCTCTCTCTCTCTCTCTCTCTCTCTCTCTCTCTCTCTCTCTCTCTCTCTCTCTCTCTCTCTCTCTCTCTCTCTCTCACTCCCTCTCTCTCCTGACGTTCCCTCTCTCTCTCTCTCTCTCTCTCTCTCTCTCTCTCTCTCTCTCTCTCTCTCTCTCTCTCTCTCTCTCTCTCTCTCTCTCTCTCTCTCTCTCTCTCTCTCTCACTCCCTCTCTCTCCTGACGTTCCCTCTCTCTCTCTCTCTCTCTCTCTCTCTCTCTCTCTCTCTCTCTCTCTCTCTCTCTCTCTCTCTCTCTCTCTCTCTCTCTCTCTCTCTCTCTCTCTCTCTCTCTCTCTCTCTCTCTCTCTCTCTCTCTCTCTCTCTCTCTCTCTCTCTCTCTCTCTCTCTCTCTCTCTCTCTCTCTCTCTCTCTCTCTCTCTCTCTCTCTCTCTCTCTCTCTCTCTCTCTCTCTCTCTCTCTCTCTCTCTCTCTCTCTCTCTCTCTCTCTCTCTCTCTCTCTCTCTCTCTCTCTCTCTCTCTCTCTCTCTCTCTCTCTCTCTCTCTCTCTCTCTCTCTCTCTCTCTCTCTCTCTCTCTCTCTCTCTCTCTCTCTCTCTCTCTCTCTCTCTCTCTCTCTCTCTCTCTCTCTCTCTCTCTCTCTCTCTCTCTCTCTCTCTCTCTCCTGACGTTCCCTCTCCTCTCTCTCTCTCTCTCTCTCCTGACGTTCCCTCTCTCTCTCTCTCTCTCTCTCTCTCTCTCTCTCTCTCTCTCTCTCTCTCTCTCTCTCTCTCTCTCTCTCTTTTTATTTATACAGAATACATTACTTGTTATAGAGTTCAATGTAATGCATATTACATACAAGTACAATGTTTTACGGGCTAAAGGAAACATGATTAGTGTGTCCTATCTTAAAGCCCAACTCTGATGTCTGGTGCTCTCATGACGGCAGCCACGCGTTCACCAGCTCCTTGAAACTCTGTGCCGTCATGTTGTCCAGACGTGGCTGTGAAGCAAGCAGTCCATTCCACCAGGTTACATAAGTGTTAATGAATTGCCTCTGGTGGTGCCACGTTCTGCAGCGGGGCTGTAACAGTTCGGCGGGAGCTCGGGAGACTGATCTTGTGTCCACCTGTGCCCGCCGAAGGGGCTGCCTGAGAGGCTGAAGGTGATGGACCCGCTGCTGATGTATCTTGAACATCACCGTGAGGCCCGCCACATCGCGGCGGTGCTGAAGACTGCAGAGTCCTGGATGTTGTTGCGCTGCTTTCCCTGATCAACCTCTCTGCACGGCCCTGGACCTTGTCGAGGAGGGCGAGGTGTTTGCGTGCCGCGCCGCCCCACCGCGAGGCATGCGTACTCCAGGGACGAGCGAACCTGCGCCTTATAAAGAGTCTGAAGCCCCTCGCCGTCAAGCAGCCATGACATCCTTCTCAGGGATGCCAGCTTGCCTGATGCCTCTCTGGTGAGTCGCTCGATGTGGGATTTGAAGGTCAGCTTCCTGTCGTAGGTAACCCCCAAAATTTCCACTTCCTCCTGGGACGCCAGTGCCTTTCCTTCGAAGACCAGGGATAGAGGCTCCCCTGACCTGGAGACAGTAAGCAGCTGGGCCTTGTTAGGGGCAAATCTCACCTGCCACTTATTGCCCCAGGCTACGATGCGGTTCAGAGTGTTGTTGAGTTCAGCTGTGGAGCGAGCCTCTTCCCCTGCCTCGTAGCTGTGCGTCAGGGTGATGTCGTCTGCATAGGCCTGTGCACTGGGTATTAAATTTAGTAGTTCATTTATATATATGTTCCATAGCAGAGGGCCTAAGCAGCTTCCCTGGGGAACACCTGCTTTGATTGGGTGTACTTCCGACTCTCTGCCGCTGAGCACAACTTTCAGATGTCTCTCCCTCAGGTAGTCGGTGAAGAGCTGGAGAAGAGGCCCCTCGACACCTGCAGCACGAAGTCTTTCGATGAGAGCTTCATGCCACACTTTGTCAAAAGCTCCCTCGATGTCGAGTGCCACAGCGACAGTGGTCCTTCCTTTGTCCAGGGCCGCACTCCACTTCGCGGTTAGCAGCAGGTGCAGGTCAGCGGCCGATCTGCCTTGTCGGAACCCGTACTGTCTGGT